>NC_092708.1:228785152-228930672 GCF_047496885.1 Scyliorhinus torazame | reverse complement strand
CACATCGCAGGATTAGTACATAAAACTCCTCTTTCCCCCCTTTTTAACCCCCCTCTTCGCCCCCCATATTCGCCCCACCACTTTGTTCAAACGTTCTTTTTAATAACCCGCTCATTCCAGTTTTTCTTCCACAATAAAAGTCCACGCTTCATCCGCCGTCTCAAAGTAGTGGTGCCTCCCTCGATATGTGACCCACAGTCTTGCCGGTTGCAGCATTCCAAATTTTATCTTCTTTTTATGAAGCACCGCCTTGGCCCGATTAAAGCTCGCCCTCCTTCTCGCCACCTCCGCACTCCAGTCTTGATAAACGCGGATCACCGCGTTCTCCCATTTACTGCTCCGAGTTTTCTTTGCCCATCTAAGGACCATTTCTCTATCCTTAAAACGGAGGAATCTTACCACTATGGCTCTGGGAATTTCTCCTGCTCTCGGTCCTCGCGCCATCACTCGGTATGCTCCCTCCACGTCCAACGGACCCGCCGGGGCCTCCGCTCCCATTAACGAGTGCAGCATCGTGCTCACATATGCCCCGACGTCCGCTCCCTCCGCACCTTCAGGAAGACCAAGAATCCTCAGGTTGTTCCTCCTTGCGTTGTTCTCCAGTGCCTCCAACCTTTCCACACATCGTTTCTGATGTGCCTCATGCATCTCCGTTTTCACCACCAGGCCCTGTATGTCGTCCTCATTCTCGGCTGCCTTTGCCTTCACGACCCGAAGCTCCCGCTCCTGGGTCTTTTGTTCCTCCTTTAGCCCTTCGATCGCCTGTAGTATCGGGGCCAACAGCTCTTTCTTCATTTCCTTTTTGAGCTCTTCCACACAGCATTTCAAGAACTCTTGTTGTTCAGGGCCCCATGTTAAACTGCCACCTTCCGACGCCATCTTGGTTTTTGCTTGCCTTCCTTGCCGCTGTTCTAAAGGATCCACTGCAATCCGGCCACTTTCTCCTCCTTTTTCCATCCGTATCCAGGGGGGATTCCCTTCTGGTTTACCGCACAGTGTTTTTAGCCGTCAAAATTGCCGTTGGGGCTCCTATCAAGAGCCCAAAAATCCGTTTCACCGGGAGCTGCCGAAACGTGCGACTCAGCTGGTCATCGCCGCACCCGGAAGTCCTGCTCTATGCTTCCATGATAATGCATTTGTGTGTCTTTGGCTATGACTCCGCTTTAAGGATTTGTTCCTCCCTATGAAATTAAAGAATACTTTGTAAATTAATTCTCTGTGTTGAATAATTAAACCTATTTGTAGTTCACTAAATATAGACAAAGGTGCCATGACACAAAAGGAACAATACCACCAGCCTGTATTTATAGAAAACCGTTAACGGCATCAAATGTCCCAAGGCATTTTTAAAAATAATAAATTTAGAGTACCCAATTATTTTTTTCCAAGGGGCAATTTAGCGTGGTCAATCCACCTACGATGCACATCTTTGGGTTGTAGGGGCGAAACCCTCGCAAACACGGGGAATATGTGCAAACTCCACACGGACAGTGACCCAGAGCCGGGATTGAAACTGGGACCTCGGTGCCATGAGGCAGCAGTGCTAACCACTATGTCACCATGCTGCCCTGTCCCAAGGCATTTTACTGGAGTGGTACAAAACAATGTTTGACACTGAACCACAGATGGAGACATTAGGGCAGATGACCAAAGGCTTGGTCAAGAGGTACTTTAGTTTGAATTTTGGAGGAGCAAAGTGAGGTGGAGAGGAGGTGAGATTGAGGAAGTGGATTCCAGAGATTAGGGGCAAGGCAGCTGAAAGCACGGACACCAATGTTGGAGCATTTAAAACCTAGGATGCTTAAAGGGCCAGTGTTAGATGAACTCCAACATCTTGGACGACTGTGGGGCTGGAGATTAGAGAGATAGGGAGGGGCGAGGCCATGGAGGGATTTGAAAACAAAGAATGAGAACTTTAAAATTGAGGCAGAGTTTAGAAGATTATCTCAGTACTGCGGTAAGTAAATAGATTCCATTTTGTGTGCATCAATATGATTCATTGAGGATGCTGGAGAGCCATGTGTTGAGGAAAAGCAGTTATGCCCCTTGTAACTGCTATCTGCTGAACCTGATCCCAGCAAGTAAGATCTGACTGAGCTCCTGTGATGTGCAAAGGGTAGAGCAAGACGGGGTTTGCCAGCATTTTGTGTTGGAAGGTGATATATTACTCAATCTTGTGTTATGGGTTCTTATTTATGTGGCCTGATTAAAGAAGGGGCTTTGATCTTTGGATGTTGGACTGGCTTCTGCTCGTGCAGACTGTGATAGTTTTATGTCTTAAACTCTGTTTAAACTTAAATTCTTGCGTGGGAGACGAGAACTAGGCGATACAGTTTAAAAGCAAGAGGTCTCCCTTTTAGGATAGAAATGAGGAGAATTTATTTTTCTCTCAGAGGGTTGTTAATCTGTGGAATTATCTTCCCCAGAGGACAGTCGAGGCTGTGTCATTGAACTTATTCAATGCAGAGTTAGATAGATTTTTGATAGATAAGGGAGACAAAGGTTCCAGGTTTGTGGGGGGGGGTGGGGGGGTGGGGGGGGGGGTGTCATGATATTCAAACACACACATCATGATGGACACACTAACAGGCAAATCAGAGTACACAACACCACAACCAATCACAGACAAGAACACCAACCATATAAAAAGCACGAGCACGACACCTGGTGGTCAGTAGGTCTGGGGAGAAGGGAACAAGAAAGAGCTGTTAAAACACCACAAGCAGGGAACCCCCCACGTGCAGAGTGCAAAGACCAAACTGTAAATAGTGAGTTTAAATAAAGAAGCGTTGTACCATATGCAACTGTGTTGGCTCATCTGTGTGTCAGAACACCCAACACCACATGGTACAGGAGTGGATCGATACCTGCCTACTAACCTGCCATTCTGGACATGGACCACACCGGCAAACCGCAGCCGATGCAAGTCACGGGGAACCTAGGTACCAACTGGTAGCTCTACAGGCAGCGATTTGACCTGTACATCCGTGCCACCGAAAAACAGAATGTCTCGGGTGACTCGAAGATTGCAATGCTCCTCTTCTACGCAGGTCCGCACGCAACCGACGTCTTCAACTCACTGGTGTTCGAAGAAGGCGAAAGCCAAGCCAAATATGACACGGTCATCCTCAAACTGGACCAGCACTTTCAAGTTGAAGTAAATGAAAGTTTTGAAAGATACCTCTTTCAGCAACGCCTGCAAGGTAAGGAGGAGCTTTTTCAACCCTTTTTGACGCACCTCCGGATTCTAGCGCAGTCCTGCGGTTACGGCACCACCACAGAGTCCATGATCAGGGACCAGATTGTTTTTGGCGTTGCCTCTAGTGGCCTACGCCAGCAGCTTCTTAAAATGAAAAGCCTCACCTTAGCGTCTGCTGTGGAAGCCTGTGTCCTCCACGAAAATGCTACCTGCCGTTTTGCCCGATTTCAGGCGTCCGAGTTGGCACGGAGGGGGTCCCCAGCCGTCGAATCGGCAAGCCAGGCCGCCCACGACGTCGAACGCATCCAGGCCGTCGATTACTTCCCGACCCACGGCCCGGACGACAGCGGCCGCTTCCCGCGCTTTTCGCAGTCTCCCGCGCAGGTGCGCGCCAAAAATAACGGCCACAACGAGGGACGCACTGCGCAGGCGCGCCCACCGCAAGATCGCACTGCGCATGCGCAGTGGCGCAACGAACGCCGTGACGTCATGACGTGCGGCAATTGTGGAGCTCTACATTTAAAAGGGCAATGTCCTGCAAAAAACCGACAGTGCCACAGATGTGGCACGATGGGCCACTACGCAGCCCACTGTCGTTCGGCTCAACCCATGGATCCGGCGCATCCTCGACAACCTCGCAGACGAGTCAGGACCGTCCAGCCCACGCATCAAGACTTCCAGTTAAGTGATGCAGATGACCAGGATGCCTTCCGAGTTTCCGTCATTGATGTCAACAAGGTCAATGCCATCAATCCAGCCGATGAGTGGTGTGCCACCCTGACGGTCAACCCGAACTCGTCGCAAGCCCATTAGACTGGACTTATAATACCGTTCATATGTTTAACAAGTTGCACAATTTTACATGATAACCTGTTGTTGTTTATCGTTCCAGAGGTCGTCTGACTGGACAACTGTTCAAGTTTTTTTTCTTCTTCTCTCGTTCGCATTTATGTTATGTTATGGTACAACTTGGCTCATGTGACGTACCCGACATCGCCCCATGTACATAGTTCCGTCATATGCACATGCTGCACACGACACACACACACTCCTAGATGCACTCACGACACGATCATATTTATCACCACGTAGGCACATATCTTTGTAAAAAGGGGGGATGTCATGATATTCAAACACACACATCATGATGGACACACTAACAGGCAAATCAGAGTACACAACACCACAACCAATCACAGACAAGAACACCAACCATATAAAAAGCACGAGCACGACACCTGGTGGTCAGTAGGTCTGGGGAGAAGGGAACAAGAAAGAGCTGTTAAAACACCACAAGCAGGGAACCCCCCACGTGCAGAGTGCAAAGACCAAACTGTAAATAGTGAGTTTAAATAAAGAAGCGTTGTACCATATGCAACTGTGTTGGCTCATCTGTGTGTCAGAACACCCAACACCACAGGGGGGGGCACAAGTGTGGGCAAGAAAGCGGAGTTAACACCACAATCACATCGGCTATGATCTAAATGAATGGCAAAGCAGGCTCGAAGGGCCAAATGGTCTAATCTTGCTCCGAAGACCAATTTTCTATATTTTGTTGTCTATAGAACAAAATTCATAGCAAATGTTGCTTATAGATTCATACAAACAACTGAGGATTGCTATGTCCACCGTATATAGTCTATAGCAAACTCTTTGTATCTTGATGCACAATTACTTTGAAGCATGCACAATGATTGAGATAACAGAGCTCGGCAGATAGCCCAGTGGTTAAATATTTCCACTCAGGTCCTTCATCGTGCCTGAAATAAATGCGGGAGGACACCTCGGAGGGCAGCGAGGCTATATGGGTAGAGATCAGGAATAAGAAGGGTGCAGTCACAATGTTGGGGGTTTACTACTGGCCACCCAACAGCCAGCGGGAGATAGAGGAGCAGATAGGTAGACAGATTTTGGAAAGGAGTAAAAGCAACAGGGTTGTTGTGATGGGAGACTTTCCCAATATTGACTGGGACTCACTTAGTGCTAGGGGCTTGGACGGGCAGCTTGTAAGGAGCATCCAGGAGGGCTTCTTAAAACAATATGTAGATAATCCAACTAGGGAAGGGGCTGTACTGGACCTGGTATTGGGGAATGAGCCCGGCCAGGTGGTAGAAGTTTCAGTCGGGGAGCATTTCGGGAACAGTGACCACAAGTCAGTCAGTTTTAAAGTGCTGGTGGACAAAGATAAGAGTGGTCCTAGGGTGAATGTGCTAAATTGGGGAAAGGCTAATTGTAACAATATTAGGCAGGAACTGAAGAGCCTAGATTGGGGACGGATGTTTGAGGGTAAATCAACATCTGACATATGGGAGGCTTTCAAGTGTCAGTTGAAAGAAATTCAGGGCCGGCATATTCCTGTGAGGAAAAAGGATAAATACGGCAAATTTCAGGAACCTTGGATAACGAGAGATACTGTAGGCCTCGTCAAAAAGAAAAAGGAGGCACTTGTCAGGGCTAGAAGGCTGGGAACAGTCGAAGCCTGTGTGGAATAGAAGGAAAGTAGGAAGGAACTTAAGCAAGGAGTCAGGAGGGCTAAAAGGGGTCATGAAAAGTCATTGGCAAATAGGGTTAAGGAAAATCCCAAGGCTTTTTACATGTACATAAAAAACAAGAGGGTAGCCAGGGAAAGGGTTGGCCCACTGAAGGACAGGCGAGGGAATCTATGTGTGGAGCCAGAGGAAATGGGCGAGGTACTAAATGAATACTTTGCATCAGTATTCACCAAAGAGAAGGAATTGGTGGATGTTGAGTCTGGAGAAGGGTGATTAGATAGCCTGGGTCACATTGAGATCCAAAAAGACGAGGTGTTGGACGAATTGAAAAATATTAAGGTGGATAAGTCCCCAGGGCCTGATGGGATCTACCCCAGAATACTGAAGGAGGCTAGAGAGGAAGTTTCTGAGGCCTTGAGAGAAATCTTTGGATCCTCACTGTCTTCAGGTGATGTCCCGGAGGACTGGAGAATAGCCAATGTTGTTCCTTTGTTTAAGAAGGGTAGCATGGATAATCAAGGGAACTACAGGCCGTGAGCCTTACGTCAGTGGTAGGGAAATTACTGGAGAGAAATCTTCGAGACAGGATCTACTCCCATTTGGAAGCAAATGGACGTATTCGCGAGAGGCAGCACGGTTTTGTGAAGAGGAGGTCATGTCTCACTAACTTGATAAGGGTTTTTCAAGGAGGTCACAAAGGTGATTGATGCAGGTAGGGAAGTGGATGTTGTCTATATGGACTTCAATAAGGCCTTTGACAAGATCCCTCATGGCAGACTGGTACAAAAGGTGAAGTCACACGGGATCAGGGGTGGGCTGGCAAGATGGATACAGAACTGGCTAGGTCATAGAAGGCAGAGAGTAGCAATGGAAGGGTGCTTTTCTGATTGGAGGGCTGTGATTAGTGGTGTTCCGCAGGGGTCAGTGCTGGGACCTTTGCTGTTCGTTGTATATATCTTTTAAAAAAATATATTTTTTATTCTTCTTTTTCACATTTTCCCCCAGATTTACACCCACCAACAATAAACAATAATCAGTAACAAATATGTCAATCCCCATATCAATAACAACGATCCCATCCTCCCACCAAACGCCAAACATTAGCAGCATGTTTACATAAACAAATGACAAAAAGGAATCAGGAATCACCCATTGTCACCCTTAATACACACAGCCCCCCTCCCCCCAACACTCCCACCCATCCCCCCCAACTAATGTTCGATGTTATCCAGTTCTTGAAAGTGCATAATGAATAATGCCCATGAATTGTAGAACATCTCGATCCTTCCCCTCAGTTCAAACTTAACCTTCTCAAGAGTCAAGAATTCCAACAGGTCCCCCCGCCACGCCAGGGCACAGGGTTGAGAGGCTGCTCTCCATCCCAGCAGGATCCACCTTTGGGCGATTAACGAAGCGAAGGCTACGATATCTGCCTCCACACCCGTTTCCAACCCTGGCTGGTCCGACACCCCGAATATGGCCTCCCGGGGACCCGAGTCCAGTTTCACATGCACCACCTTGGAAATTACCCTAAAAACCTCCTTCTAGTAATCCTCTAGCTTTGGACAGGACCAAAACATATGAACGTGATTCGCAGTCGCGGTCGCGGCCCCCCCCGCCCCCCCCCCCCCAACAACGCTCACACACATCTTCTACTCCTTCAAAGAATCGGCTCATCCTCGCCCTCGTGAGGTGCGCTCTGTATACCACCTTCAGCTGTATCAGCCCCAACCTCGCGCACGAGGTGGAGGCATTCACTCTCCGGAGCACCTCACACCAGACCCCCTCCTCTATAACCTCTCCCAACTCTTCCTCCCTCTTTGCTTTGATCCCTTCCAGTGGTGCCTTCTCCTCTCCCAAAATAGCTCTGTAAACCGCCGATACTACCCCCTTCTCCAGTCCCCCTGTCGGCAGCACCTCCAGCAATGTGGAAGCCGGTTCCACCGGGAAGCTCTGTATCTCCTTTCTGACAAAATCTCGAACCTGCATGTATCTAAACACGTCTCCCTGCTCCAGCCCATACTTCGCTTCCAGCTCCTTCAGTCCTGCAAATCGACCCCTAAGAAACAAATCTTTTAGCGCCTTAATCCCCTTCTCCTCCCATTTCCGAAAATTTCCATCCCACCTCCCTGGCTCAAATCTGTGGTTCCCCCGAATCGGCATTTCCCTTGACCCTGCCCCCAACCCGAAGTGTTGGCGAAACTGCCTCCAAATTCTCAATGAAGCTATTATTACCAGACTACGAGTATTTCCTCGGGGCTTTCGGGAGCGGCGCTGTTGCTAGTGCTTTCAATCCTGACCCCCTGCACAAACTCTCCTCCATTCTGACCCAGCTCCGCACCTTCGCCACATTCGCCGCCCAGTAGTAGTACATCAGGTTCGGAAGACCCAAACCCCCTGCCTGCCTTCCCCTCTGTAGCAGCACCTTTCTAACTCTGGCCACCTTCCCTCCCCATATGAACGAGGTAATCCTTCCCTCAATCTCTCTTAAAAAAGCCTTTGGCAGGAAAATCGGTAGGCACTGAAAAATAAACAGAAATCGCGGCAACACATTCATTTTAACCACCTGTACCTGACCCGCCAGTGACACAGGGAGACCATCCCACCTTGCCAAATCAGCTTTCACTCTCCCCACCAAACTAGAGATGTTGTGCCTGCGGAGCCCCCCCCGCCCCCCCCCCCGCTCCCTGGCAACCTGCATCCCCAGATACCTAAAGTGAGTCCCTGCCCTACGGAATGGCCCCCCCCCCCCCCCCCCCCCCCCCCCCCCCCCCCCCCCCCCCACCCCTGCCCCCACTCACGGCTGAGTCACCACAAAATACTCACTCTTGTCTTGATTCAGCTTGTACCCCGAGAAAGACTCAAATACTCGACAGCTCCAATATTCCCCCTATTGACACACTCGGTTCCGACACATATAACAGCAAGTCGTCGGCATATAAGGACACCCTATGTTCTATCTCCCCCCCGCACTAATTCCTTTCCATGCTCCCGAACGTCTTAATGCGATGGCAACGGCTCAATCGCAAGTGCAACAGCAGGGGGACATAGGACATCCCTGCCTCGTCCCACGGTGGAGAGAAACGTATCTCGATCCGATGTTGTTTGTGCGGACACTCGCCCTCGGCTCCTTATATAGTAGCTTTACCCAGTTCACAAATCTTGGTCCAATCCCAAACCGCTCCAGAACTGCATCAAGTACCCCCATTCCACCCGGTTCAAACGCCTTCTCAGTGTCCAATGCCACAACCACCTCTGTTTCCTTCCCTCCGCCGGTGCCATAATGACGTTCAAAACCCTCCTAATGTTTAAAAAGAGCTACTCCCTCTCACGAACCCAGTCTGATCCTCACCTATCACCTTTGGGAGGCACTCCTCCAGCCTACCCGCCAGTACCTTCGCCAATACTTTTGTATCCACATTCAGAAATGATATGGGCCTATACGACCCACACTCCGGCGGATCCTTATTTTTTTTTTTGCAACAGTGAAATCGAGGCTGCCCCAAAGTTTGTGGCAACACCCCCCCTCCCTATCGCCTCTTCAAACATCCCACCATCAGGGCGCCACCTTATCCTTGATTTTATAATTTCCACCGGAAACCCATCCGGCCCTGCCACCTTCCTCGACTGCATCCTCCCAATTGCATCCTTTATCTCCTATTCCACTATTGCTCCTTCTAATGTAGCCCTGTCCCCCTCCCTTAACCTCGGGTACTCCAACCCATCTAGAAATTCCTGCATATCATGGTCTCCCCCAGGTGGCTCGGACTTGCACAACCTCTCATAAAACTCCTCAAAAACCTTGTTAATCAGATCCGGAGCCACCACCAATTTCCCTGCCCTATCCCTCACCTGAAGAATGTTCCTTGCAGCTGCTTCCCTCTGGAGCTGACCTGCTAACATATCTCCATGTTCATAAACTGCACCCCTTGCTCGTCTCGGTTGGCCCACTGCCTTCCTGGTAGACAGTCGGTCGAAGCTCGCCTGTAGCTCCTTCCTATTTTCCAGCTTCACTGGGTCCCCATCTTCTGTCTAACTCCTATCTACCTCCAACATCTCATCTATTACCCTCTGCCGCTCCAACCTCTCCTCTTTATCTATCCTGGCCTCAAACAAAATTACCTCATGCCTCACCACCGCCTTTATGTTCTGGGTATATGTAAATGATTTGGAGGAAAATGTAACTGGTCTGATTGAGAGATCTAGGTGTACAAGTCCACAGGTCACTGAAAGGGACAAACAGGTGGAGAAGGTAGTCAAGAAGGCATACGGCATGCTTGCCTTCATTGGCCGGGGCATGGAGTATATAAATTGGCAAGTCATGTTGCAGCTGTATAGAACCTTAGTTAGGCCACACTTGGTGTATAGGTCAATTCTGGTTGCCACGCTACCAGAAGGATGTGGAGGCTTTAGAGAGGGTGCAGAAGAGATTTACCAGGGTGTTGCCTGGTATGGAGGGCATTAGCTATGAGGAGAGGTTGAATAAACTCGGTTTGTTCTCACTGGAACGACGGAGGTTGAGGGGTGGCCTCATAGAGGTCTACAAAATTATGAGGGGCATAGACAGAGTGGACAGTCAGAGGCTTTTTCCCAAGGTAGAGGGGTCAATTACTAGGGGGCATAGGTTTAAGGTGCGAGGGGCAAGGTTTAGAGGAGATGTACGAGGCAAGTTTTTTTTTTTTTTTTATACACAGAGGGTAGTGGGTGCCTGGAACTCGCTACCGGAGGTGGTGGTGGAAGCAGGGACGATAGCGACGTTTAAGGGGCATCTTGACAAATACATGAATAGGATGGGAATAGAGGGATCCGGACCCTGGAAGTGTAGAAGATGTTAGTTTAGACGGGCAGCATGGTCGGCGTAGGCTTGGAGGGTCGAAGGGCCTGTTCCTGTGCTGTACTTTTCTTTGTTCTTTGTTCTTTGGTACTGCCACAAGTTTTACATTAATTTAGGAAACCATTTCTAACGTTTATTCACAAAGCCCATTGCAGAGGCGGTGAATTCTTAGTCAGGTAACACAAATGTTCTGTATATCATGGTAACTAGTTGGAAATGTAGAGCTTATAGTAACAAAAGTGATGGGGCCATACTTTACAGCCTGAGATCCATTAACTGGACCTTAATAATAAGAGCAACAATTTGCATTGTGAAATGGTGCCAATAACCGAAAAAGTTCCCTCACATTTTACAAATGGCACTAATATAATTGGACACTAAATCTAGAAGAAATTAGGAAAAGTGAGCAAAAGCAGGGGTGAAGAGAGGATATAAGGATGAAGACATTGTTGCAAAAGGGTGAGGGGAAGTCATGGAGAAATTTACAGGCATGGAGAAGCATTTTGAATTGATCATCCTCGAGGACAAAGAGCCGATGCAGGTCAGAAAGTGTGCTGGGCAAGTGTGATTGAGAGGCAAAGCATTTGCAGTCAAAATTTGGGCAAGTTGGAGCTGGAGGTTGGGAAGCCAGCATTGAGATTTCATCCTGAATACATTGACAGAAAGACACCAAAGTGTTCCTCAACTTCCAAAGGCTTTTGATAATATATGATTCCTTTACACATCAAAACCTGCACATAGAAAGATAAATAATATGGGCAGGAGGAGTCCATTCACCGTTCGAGTCTGCTCCTCCATTCATTATGATCATGGCTGATCATCCACATCAATAGCCTAATCCTGCCTTCCCCCCCCCTATCCTTTGATCCCCTTCACCCCAAATGCTATATCCAACTGTTTCTTGAAAACATACAAAGTTTCGGCCTCAACTACTTTCTGTCATATTAGACTAGTAATTGTCAAAAGAGAAGAAAGCTGATGGGAGTGATAGAGGAGCTGGTTGCATTGGGAGAATAATGATAAGGGGGATGATTTTGTGGTCTCTGCTGGCCACCTCTTATGACGGAATGGAATCACACTCACAATACACAATTATTGCATTCATAGAGATAATACAATAGCTACAACAAAGGAGTAATACAAATAAGATAGGGGAGCAATGATGCTGATGGTTGGTGTCAAAGGAATGCGGAACTTGTTAGGCTAGGGCAGCTCACCATTGTAAGCAGACCTCTTAGATGTTGTTCCATAGAAGGTGTAATGAACAAAAATAGAGAAATTAAACCTGAAACAATATTTTCAAATACACCAGGACTAGAAGGCGCATGCATGGTGTTGGGAAGAGAGACAACAGGAACAGATAGATGATTATGAACCACAGGAATGGAGTTGCTAGGAAAAGGGGCTGAAATATTTAAAGCAACAGCTCAAGTGCAAAAGACTATTGTTCTGGGCGAGGTGTTTTCAGAACCGCAAAATGTATCATGGAGTTCAACCAACCTCTCCCTTTAATGGATTTGTTGCTTTTTCGAGCTCGCGGCTTTTTCCCTTGGTGTAGGATTACAATTATGGACACGTGGGTTTTTAAACACAAAACACGGTTTATTCCATGAACTCAACTTTTAAAAAAAATATATATTTTATTCACATTTTTTGGCCAAACAAAACCATACAAAGGTTTTTCCTTTTTACAACAATAAAACAATATGAATAACAGTGATCGTTTTTTAACAAATAGATAAATAATATATAAACTAAATGGCAACTGCCATAACAAAAATAATAACTCTCCCAAATAATAAAATCAAGCAATCCAGTATACATAACCAAGTACAAATATCTATACAAAAACACCCGAGGACCCACCTGAGCCCCCCCCCCCCCCCCGGGTTGCTGCTGCTACCTTCCCATTTCCTTTATCGTTCTGCGAGGTAGTTAATGAACGGTTGCCACCGCCTGGTGAACCCCTGAGCCGAACCCCTTAATGAAAACTTTATCCGTTCTAGTTTTATAAACCCTGCCATGTCGTTTATCCAGGTCTCCACGCCCGGGGGTTTGGCTTCCTTCCACATAAGCAATATCCTTCGCCAGGCTACCAGGGACGCAAAGGCCAAAACATCAGCCTCTCTCGCCTCCTGCACTCCCGGCTCTTCTGCAACCCCAAATATAGCCAACCCCCAGCTTGGCTCGGCCCGGACCCCCACCACCTTCGAAAGCACATTCGCCACCCCCACCCAGAACCCCTGCAGTGCCGGACATGACCAAAACATGTGGGTGTGGTTTGCTGGGCTCCTCGAGCATCTCCCACACCTATCCTCTACCCCGAAAAATGTACTGAGCCTTGCTCCGGTCATATGCGCCCTGTGCAAAACCTTGAATTGTATCAGGCTACGCCTGGCGCACGAGGACGAAGAGTTTACCCTACGTAGGGCATCTGCCCACAGCCCCTCTTCAATCTCTTCCCCCAGCTCTTCTTCCCATTTTCCCTTCAGCTCATCCACCATGATCTCCCCCTCGTCTCTCATTTCCCTGTATATATCCGACACCCTACCATCCCCCACCCATGTCCCCGAGATCACTCTATCCTGAATCTCCTGCATCGGGAGCTGCGGGAATTCCCTCACCTGTTGCTTCGCAAAAGCCCTCAGTTGCATGTACCGAAATGCATTCCCTTGGGGCAACCCATATTTTTCCGTCAGCGCTCCCAGACTCGCAAACGTCCCGTCTAAGAACAGATCCCTCAGTTGCACAATCCCAGCTCTCTGCCATGCTCCAAATCCCCCATCTATTCTCCCCGGGACAAACCTATGATTATTTCTTATCGGAGACCGCATCGAGGCTCCAGTCATTCCCCTATGCCGTCTCCACTGCCCCCAAATTTTCAGTGTTGCCACCACCACTGGACTTGTGGTGTATTTCTTCGGGGAGAACGGCAACGGCGCCGTCGCCAGTGCTTGTAGGCTGGTTCCTTTGCAGGAAACCATCTCCAATCTCTTCCACGCCGCTCCCTCCCCTTCTCCCATCCACTTACACACCATTGAGATATTGGCGGCCCAATAGTACTCACTTAAGCTCGGTAGTGCCAGTCCCCTCCTATCCCTGCTACGCTGCAAAAAACCCCTCCTCACTCTCGGGGTCTTCCCAGCCCACACAAAACTCATAACACTTTTCTCGATTTTCTTGAAAAAAACCTTCGTGACCATCACCGGGAGGCACTGAAACACAAAAAGGAATCTCGGGAGGACTACCATTTTGACCGCCTGCACCCTACCCACCAGTGACAGGGGCACCATGTCCCATCTCTTAAAATCCTCCTCCATCTGTTCCACCAATCGTGTTAGATTAAGCCTATGTAAGGTTCCGCAACTCCTGGCTATCTGAATCCCCAAGTACCGGGAATCTCTTGCTACCTTCCTCAGCGGTAGATCATCTATTCCCCTGCTCTGCTCCCCCGAATGCACCACAAACAACTCACTCTTCCCCATATTCAATTTATACCCCGAGAATTCCCCAAACTCCCTGAGTGTCTGCATTATCTCTGGCATCCCCTCCACTGGGTCCGCAACATACAGCAATAAATCATCTGCATACAATGATACCCGGTGTTCTTCTCCTCCCCTGAGTACTCCCCTCCACTTCCTGGAGCCCCTCAGTGCTATGGCCAGGGGCTCAATTGCCAATGCAAACAGTAACGGAGACAGGGGACACCCCTGCCTCGTCCCTCTATAAAGACGGAAGTAGTCAGACCTCTGCCTGTTCGTGACCACACTTGCCACCGGGGCCCTATATAGCAGCTGTACCCATCCAATAAACCCTTCTCCAAAGCCAAATCTCCTCAACACTTCCCACAGATAATCCCACTCCACTCTGTCGAATGCTTTCTCGGCGTCCATCGCCACCACTATCTCCGCCTCCCCCTCTGGTGGGGGCATCATCATCACCCCTAGCAGCCTCCGTATGTTCGTGTTCAGCTGTCTCCCCTTAACGAACCCAGTTTGATCCTCGTGGACCACCCACGGGACACAATCCTCTATCCTCGTTGCCATCACCTTGGCCAGGAGCTTAGCATCTACGTTCAAAAGGGAAATGGGCCTGTAGGACCCACACTGCAGCAGGTCTTTTTCCTTCTTCAAAAGTAGCGATATCGTCGCCTCCGACATATTCGGGGGCAACTTCCCCCTTTCCCTGGCCTCATTAAATGTTCTCGTCAAAAGCGGGGCCAGTAGGTCCATATATTTCCTATAAAATTCCACCGGGAACCCATCCGGTCCCGGGGCCTTCCCCGCCTGCATGCTCCCAATCCCCTTTACCACCTCCTCCATCTCAATCTGTGCTCCCAGTCCCGCCCTCTCCTGCTCCTCCACCTTCGGGAATTCCAGCTGATCCAGGAAACACATCATTCCCTCCTTCCCTTCCGGGGGCTGAGCCTTATATAACCTCTCATAGAATGCCTTGAACACCCCGTTCACTCTCTCCGCTTCCCGTTCCATCTCTCCCTCCTCGTCTCTCACCCCACTTATCTCCCTCGCCGCTCCCCTCTTCCTCAATTGGTGGGCCAGTAGCCGACTCGCCTTCTCTCCATACTCATGCTGTACACCCTGTGCCCTCCTCCACTGTGCCGCTGCCTTACCCGTGGTCAGCAGTTCAAATTCCACATGTAACCTTTGTCTTTCCCTGTACAGTCCCTCCTCCGGTGCCTCTGCATATTGCCTGTCCACCCTCAGAAGTTCTCTCAGCAATCGCTCCCTTTCTTTCCCCTCTTGCTTCCCTTTATGTGCCCGAATGGATATCAGTTCCCCTCTGACCACCGCCTTCAACGCCTCCCAGACCACTCCCACCTGAACCTCTCCGTTGTCATTAAGCTCCAAGTACCTTTCGATACACCCCCTCACCCTTAGACATACCCCCTCATCCGCCAATAAGCCCATATCCATTCTCCAGAGTGGGTGCTGTTCTTTTTCCTCTCCTACCTCCAGGTCTACCCAATGTGGAGCGTGATGCGAAATGGCTATGGCCGTATACTCCGTCCCTGTCACCTTCGGAATCAGTACCCTTCCCAAGACAAAAAAGTCTATCCGTGAATATACCTTGTGAACATGGGAGAAAAATGAGAATTCCTTACTCCTAGGCCTAATAAATCTCCAGGGGTCTACTCCTCCCATCTGCTCCATGAGGTCCTTGAGCACCCTGGCCGCTGCCGGCCTCCTCCCGGTCCTGGACCTCGACCGGTCCAGCCCTGGATCAAGTACCGTATTGAAGTCTCCCCACATTACCAACTTTCCTGCCTCCAGGTCCGGGATACGCCCCAACATACGCCTCATAAAGTTTGCATCAACCCAGTTCGGGGCATATACGTTCACCAGAACCACCGCCTCCCCTTGCAATCTGCCACTCACCATCACATATCTACCCCCACTATCCGCCACTATGGTCTTTGCCTCAAACAGTACCCACTAAGATAGCCACCCCCCTATTCTTTGCATTAAACCCAAATGAAACACCTGCCCCACCCATCCTTTACGTAGTCTGACCTGGTCTATCAGTTTCAAGTGCGTCTCCTGCAACATAACCACATCTGCCTTTAATTTCTTTAGGTGTGCGAGTACCCGTGCCCTTTTAATCGGCCCATTCAGCCCTCTCACGTTCCACGTGATCAGCCGGGTTGGGGGGGTTCTTTACCCCCCCCCCCCCCTTGTCGACTAGCCATCCCCTTTTTTAACCCAGCTCCTCACCCGGTTCCCACGTACCCGTATATCCCACCGACTGTGCCCCCCCGTCTCGACCACCCCGTCCCATAACAGCTCCCCCTTCTCCTTAGCAGCAGCAACCCAGTTAACTCCCCCCCCCCCCTCCGCTAGATCCCCCTCTAGCGTAGTTGCACCCCCCATGTTGCTCCCAGAAGTCAGCGAACTCTGACTGACCTCGGCTTCCCCCTTTGCCCTCGGCCCCTCACTGTGCGAGGCCCCCTCCTTCCTGCGTCCCTTTTCCCGCCACAATTACCATAACGCGTGAGCAAAGCCCGCGTTTCCCACTCGGCCCCGCCCCTAATGGCGCATTTCCCTTCTCCTTCCCCTTTCCTTCCCACCGGCGCCCACAGTTCCTCATGCTCCCCCCTCCCCCCCAACGAGGGGAAGAGAGAAAAGTTACAGGGTCGAAGGATTAACAAATTGAAAAATCACCCCCCCCTTCCCCGCCCCACATAATCACCCCACCACTTTATCCCAGAAGATCTTTCTCTCGCCAGACTATTCCAGCTTCTCGTCCACAATGAATGTCCACGCCTCTTCTGCCGTCTCAAAGTAGTGGTGCTTCCCTTGGTGTGTGACCCACAGTCTCGCCGGTTGCAACATTCCAAATTGAACCTTCTTTTTGTGAAGCACCGCCTTAGCCCGATTGAAACTTGCCCTCCTTCTCGCCACCTCCGCACTCCAATCCTGGTATACGCGGATCACCGCGTTCTCCCACCTACAGCTCCGAGTTTTCTTCGCCCATCTGAGGGCCGTCTCTCTGTCGTTGTAGCGGAGAAACCTCACCACTATAGCTCGAGGTATTTCTCCAGCCTTTGGTCTTCGCGCCAGAACTCGATAGGCACCCTCCACCTCCAAGGGGCCCGTCAGGGCCTCCGATCCCATTAGCGAGTGAAGCATCGTGCTTACATATGCCCCGACGTCCGCCCCCTCTGCGCCTTCGGGAAGACCCAGGACTCTTAAATTCTTCCTCCTCGAATTATTCTCCAGTGCTTCCAACCTCTCCACACACCTTTTGTGTTGTGCCTCGTGCGTCTCTGTCTTCACCACCAGGCCCTGTATTTCATCCTCGTTTTCAGCAGTCTTTGCCTTCACGACCCGAAGCTCCAGATCCTGGGTCCACTGCTCCTCCTTTAGCCCTTCAATCGCCTGTAATATCGGGGCCAACACCTCCTTCTTCAACTCCTTCTTCAGCTCTTCCACACAGCGCCGCAGGAACTCTTGTTGCTCCGGGCCCCATAACAAACGGCCACCTTCCGACGCCATCTTGCTTCGAGCTTCCCTTCCTTGCCGCTGCTCCAGAGGATCTTCTGCAATCCGGCCGCTATCCTCTCCTTTTTCCATGTGTATCCGGGGGGATTCCCTTCTAGGTTACCGCACAGTAATTTTGGCCGTTTAAATTGCCGTTGGGGCTCCTATCAAGAGCCCAAAAGTCCGTTCCAACGGGAGGTGCCGAAACGTGCGACTCAGCTGGTCATTGCCGCACCTGGAAGCCCCCCATGAACTCAACTTAACATCTTAAATAAACATTGGATCTCTTAACACCCCTTACTTCAAAGATAACTCAGAAAATATTGCAACAGTAAATAACTCCATAAAATGTTCCTTCAAACTTCCAAGAGACTTAACACCTTTAAACAGTATCACATCAGTTTAAAGTATATATACATTTTCTGTAGAATGGCAGAGATATATTATCTTGGTTGATTTCAGCTCCAGCACATTGCTTTCTTCTTGCAGCTCTCTGGAAACACACAGACTCACACTCACTGCTTTTAAACTGAAACTAAAAAACTTGCAAAACCAAGCTGCAAAATGGCTGAACTGAGCTGAGCTCCATCCACTCTATGACATCACTGGTTTCTTAAAGGTACATTGCTTAATCATACAGTTCTTAAAGGCACTCTCGCATGACACCACCCCCAAGAAAAAAACCCCCATCAACTTCAAGATGGTTTCATTTTTCACCTTTGCACCATCAATTAAGAAATGCACACAGTAAAAATACTTTTACGTTTCACAAAACAAAAACAACACACGCAAACAGGCATAATAATATAGTCCATTTTCTTTGTTCTTCTTCCTCCAACCAAAATCCTTCTCGATTGACAGTCTCTTTGAACAAAGTCTCTGCACAATCCATCCATTCCTCTACTCCTCAGCATTTCTCTTTAGAATCAGATACTTTAGTTCAATCTGACCACAGAGTCCCTTGCAATTCCCCAATACAGGAACATTGGTGATCACAGCTTTCAGGCAGTCAAATGCCTGTTGAAAGTCCGCTGTCCATTGAATTTTTTAACGTTTCTTCAGCAATTCCATCAGTGGAGTAATCACGCCACAAAACTTTTGCACAACTGTTCGATCAAAGCCAATCATGCTAAGAAATCGCATTGCCTCCCTTCGTCTTGAGGGTATCGGAAATTCCTCAAGGAAAGTGATTCAGGCTTCTCCAAATTCACTTTCAGCTAGGCTCATCACCAAACCCGCCTCCTGAAGTCGATCGACTAAGTCCATACGATTTTTAAATGCTCTTTCCATGTCTGGAAGTTGGGAATAAAAGCAGATTGTCCCACTTTCTCAATGCAATCCTCCAAATGTGGGATAGGAGTCCGTTCTTGCAACTGCATTCACCTTTCGATAGTTCACACACAACCATTGGGTACCGTCTGGTTTAGGTACCATCACTATGGGGGAGCTCCATTGGCTGCAATTCACTTCAATTATGCCATTCTTCAGCATACTCTCAATCTCTCTGTTAACCTGTACCAATTTTAAAGGATTAAGTCTATATGGATGTTGTTTGATAGGAACAGCATTTCCCACATCTACATCATGTGTAGCCATTTTAGTACTTCCCAATTTATCTCTACAAACTTGCCCATGTGATATCAATAACACTTTCAGGTCAGTTTGTTTTCCTCTGGAAGGTAACTTGACAATTCATCCAATTTTTAAGAACATCCTCATTTTCCAATTTAATTTGAGGTATGTCAAATTCACAGTCATCTGGATTTGGTTCGTCACTTTGAGTTAGAATCATTAAAACCTCCTTTTTCTCTCCTTCCCTTTCAAAGTACCTTTTAAGCATATTCACATGACACACTCGGTGAGTCTTCCTTCTATCTGGTGTTTTTACCACATAATTCACCTCACTTAATTTCCTTTCAATCTGATATGGTTCACAAAACCTAGCGTTTAAAGGCTCCCCTACCACTGGTAAAAACACTAAAACTTTATCCCCACTGGCAAAACTACGAACTTCGGATTTCTTGTCCGCTACCCGTTTCATTACATTTTGTGCAACTTTCAAATGTTGTCCAGCCAATTCACCTGCTCTATTTAATCATTCCCTAAAATCTGACACGTAATCCAATAGTATAATTTCCGATTTCTCACCCACCAATTTTTCCTTAATCAATTTAAGTTGTCCTCTTACCACATGACCAAAAATTAGTTCAAAAGGACTAAATTTGGTAGACTCATTAGGTGCATCCCTAATTGCAAACAATACGAATGGGATAATCTTGACAATACGCCTCAACATTGTCTTTAATGTCTGATGCCACCTTTCTAACGCTCCCTGCGATTCTGGATGGCATGCAGTGGATTTAAATTGTTTTATTCCTAAGCTATCCATAACTTCTTTGAATAACTTTGAAGTAAAATTTGTTCCTTGATCCGATTGAATTTCTGTGGGTGCTCCATATTTAGTAAAGAATTTAAGTAACTCCTCCACAATCCTTTTAGCTGTAATATTACGTACTGGAATGGCCTCTGGAAACCTGGTAGACACATCCATTACAGTAAAAAGATATTGATTCCCACTTTTTGTTTTAGGAAGCGGTCCTACACAATCGATTGGGACCCTTGTAAAAGGTTCCTCAAATGCTGGAATGGGTATTAAGGGCACTGGTTTTATCACTGCTCGAGGTTTCCCTATCACTTGACATGTGTGACATGATTGACAAAATGTAACTACATCTTTATGTAGTCCAGGCCAATAAAAATGTTTCTGGATTTAGCTTGAGCTTTCCTTATTCCCAAATGACCTCCCACTGGTACCTCATGTGTAACTCGCAACACCTCCTTTCTATACCCTACCGGCAATACTACTTGATGAACTTCTGCCCACTTTTCATCCACCTGCATATATACAGGTCTCCATTTTCTCATCAAGACATCATTTTTACGGTAATAACACTCTGGTATACTCTCAGATTCCTCTTCCGTATATGCTTTCTGATATATCCGTTTTATTTCTACATCTTTCTGTTGTAACTCCGCCAGTTTTCCTGAACTAAAAATATCCGCCTCATCCTCCACCTGTTCTTGTTCTTTTTCAACCATCTGATCAAAAATCGTTTCTGATAATTGCACTTCAACTTCACTCTTTGATTTCTCCTCTTGTCTTAACCTGTGACTTTGCGACCTTGTTACTACACAATCCGGAAAAATCCCAGGATATTCGTCTTTCAACCCTTCAGTTGATTGATTTTCCACTGGCTTATCAACCACAGTAGGCATCACTCTGTAGCCAGTTAAAATGGCTAACTCCCGATTTAGAATGGCTAACTCCCGATTTAAAATGGCGAATGGCAAAGGCTGATGGGAAAGTCAGCCAACAGGACACAAACAAGCAGCTGTGGGTTGAGTGTGTATTTACCTCTGGAAAGGCCAGACAAGATCGATACCGGCAACCATCAGCATAACAAAACACCAGCCAGCTACATACTAATGAGCAATCCCCGGGAACAATGAGCAACATTTAGAAACATAAAGCCAAACCAGACTCCATGGCGCCAGCAGAAGCCTACACAATGGGAGGTGAACGACCACCTCAAGACCGCCCATCGATCAGGGAACCGTTCCAGCATTGGAGAAAATCGAACCAAGTGATTGGGACAAAGTCCAATCACTTGGAACCAGGTACAGGGTCCGCCCCGAAAGGCAGGAAGCCCCTGGGACTATAAGAATCAAGCCCAAGTTCAAATCGCCCCTCTGCTTCTCTTCTGGACCAGGTCACTCAGCAACACAAACCAACCTTTGACAGTGACCGGTCCAGCCATCGCTGATATCTAATAAGTCTTACTTCAAGGCTCGCTACGAGATAGGCGCTCCTAGCTACCAATCTGTGCTAACTTCGAATCCCGAAGGCTCAGAACCCGAACGAAAGGCCATTTGTTCCCCTGACCTGGTGGGCCAGTTCCAAGTTAAGTATTGGCCTGTTAGTCGTAGAAGTAGCTTTGACATAGAATTTATACATGAGTAGTGATTGCTGTGTATAATAAATATGCTTTGATTTAAATCTTACTAAGCGGTGTATTGGATTATTGATAATTACTCAGACTTGAACCACGTGGCGGTATCATAAGCGTACCTGGCAACTCAAGAGCAAAGGTGATAAAACAGAGCAATTAATCGAAGGCAAAAGTTAGCAATATTATTTGGCAACTCTGGTGGGACCCGATCTAGAAGTGGAAAACTACTCCGGGAGAACCCAAGAATTTGAATTAGAGATCCAATTGGAAACAGAAAACCACAAGTGTTCAAGCAGTTCTGATCAATAGTCATAATTCGGAAGTGTGTGTATGCATGCGTAAATAACAGGGCTATAAGGTAAAACTGATAGATTTTTGTTGCGTCAAAACTGTCGGAAGTTAGTATGTCGGAAAGTAACGAAAGCCGTACCCGTATTTACAGCACCGCCTTAGTTCCAAGTTAAGTATTGACCTGTTAGTCGTAGAAGTAGCTTAGACGTAGAATTTATACATGAGTAGTGATTGCTGTGTGTAATAAATGTGCTTTGATTTAAATCTTACTAAGCGGTGTATTGGATTATTGATCATTACTCAGACTTGAACCACGTGGCAGTATCATAAGGATACCTGGCGACTCAAGAGCAAAGGTGATAAAACAGAGCAATTAAACTGAGGCAAAAAGTTAGCAACAACTCCCACCTGCGATCCAGCTATATCATTACCCAAGATAAACTGTATTCCTGGACAAGATAGTTTATCTATTACTCCTACTATCACTTCACCACTCTTCACTGGATTTTCCAACCTTACCTTATATAATGGAGCGCTACTCATCTCGCCCTGAATTCCACATGCCACCACCATTTCTGGCAACATTCTTCCCAAACTACATAATTCCTCATCTCTTACCATTAAAGACTGACTAGGTCCTGCATCTCTTAAAATTGTGACTTCTTTACCTGCTCCTCCTGATACATGAGTAAACTTTACCCTTACAAGTAAATTCTTTAAAGACATCTGGCACCTTGTTAACAATTACTTCTTGAACAGGCTGTACAATCGTTTGCACCTCCTTCGCTTCTCTTGGGCTTTCCTTTACCACTCGAACAAACCCCACTGTCTTATCCTGTTTTACCACATCAGCCGTCCCAGTGCTTTTCTTCAACCACCAACACTGTGACTTTACATGGCCTAGATTATTACAGTGAAAACATTTGAAACTTTCATTTCTTTTCCACCCTCCTGGATTCCTTTTTTAATCTGAGGTACACTCTCTTTATTGTCTCCCATCAGATCACGTTTACCTTCACCACTTGAATATTTCTCATGTCCCAGTTTCTATCCCTCACCGGCTGAAACTGATGTCGGAAACCAATCTTTGATTTATGAACTAATTCATAATCATCTGCCATTTCCGCTGCTAATCTCACTGTTTTAACCCTCTGTTCTTCCACATGAGTTCTCACTACATCAGGAATTGAATTTTTAAACTCCTCCAAAAGTATAATTTCTCTGAGAGCGTCATACGTTTGGTCTATTTTCAAAGCCCTTATCCACCTAGCAAAATTACTCTGTTTGAGCCTTTCAAACTCCATGTATGTTTGACCAAATTATTTCCTTAAATTTCTAAACCTTTGACTGTAAGCTTCAGGCACTAGCTCATATGCACTTAAGATGGATTTCTTCACCTCCTCATACGTTCCAGATACCTCCTCCGGTAGTGATGCAAACACTTCACCAGCTCTACCTACCAGCTTTGTTTGAATCAGTAACACCCACATGTCCTGTGGCCATTTCATTTGTTTAGCTACCTTCTCAAATGAAATGAAAAAGGCTTCCACTTCCTTCTCGTCAAACCTTGGCAATGCTTGGACATATTTAAATAGATTCCCACCAAGCCTTCGACTATGACACTCTTTCTCACTATCCTCATCACTATCATCCAACTGTACGTTTCCCTTTACATCTGCCAATTTTAACTGATTGTCATGTTTCATGGTCTTTTTCTGAAGTTCAAACTCCCTCTCTTTATCTTTTTCCCTGATCTGTAACTCTCTTTCTTTTTCTTTTTGTTCTGCTAGGGTTATTCTTTCTTTTCTCCTTTCTTCTCTCTCCTTTTCTTTTTCCTCTCTCTCTCTTTCTTCTCTCTCACTCTCATATGCCAGCCGCTTTAATTCTTTCCCATGTTCCATTTGTTTAATTTGCAATTGAATTTTTACCATTTCCAATGAGTTAAACTCTATCTCAGGCAACTTTAAGTGCTTAACCACCGCCATAATTACCTCATCTTTTCACATTTTGTCAGGTAATGTTAACTGCAATGTTCTTGCCAAATCTACCAGTCTGCTTTTTGTTTCTGTCTGTAAGGTACTACGTGTAACATTCTCCACCCCCAAAAACTTCTGAGCCTCTGAAAGAGCCATTGTTCACAACACTCTCCCCTCTTAAACTAAAATACCACACCGGAAAAGCAACAATCCTTCACTGTCTTTAAGTTCACAAAAGCCAATCCAATAGACAGACTTTTATCCCCCTCGAGCCCCAAGTTGTTATGGGCGAGGTATTTTCAGAACCCCAAAATGTATCATCGAGTACAACCAACCTCTCCCTTTAATGGATTTGTTGCTTTTCCGAGCACGCGGCTTTTTCCCTTGGTGTAGGATTACAGTTATGGACACGTGGGTTTTTAAACACAAAACACTGTTTATTCCATGAACTCAACTTAACATCTAAAATAAACATTGGATCTCTTAACACCCCTTACTTCAAAGATAACTCAGAAAATATTGCAACAGTAAATAACTCCATAAAATGTTCCTTCAAACTTCCAAGAGACTTAACACCTTTAAACAGTATCACATCAGGTTAAAGTATATATATATTTTCTGCAGAATGGCAGAGATATATCACCTTGGTTGATTTCAGCTCCAGCACCTTGCTTTCTTCTTGCAGCTCTCTGGAAACACACACCCACTGCTTTTAAACTGAAACTAAAAAACCTACAAAACCAAACTGCAAAATGGCTGAACTGAGCTGCGCTCCACCCACTCTATGACATCACTGTTTTCTTAAAGGTACATTGCTTAAACATCCAGTTCTTAAAGGCACTCTCGCATGACACTATTAAAAACGAGCAAATGAAAAACTGGGGTCAAGGTTTGGTATGTAACAATTAAGATGTAATTTTGAATATATTAAAAACCCCAACAGTTCTGTACTGTGTTCATCTTGGGCTCCACAATATAGGGAGGATGGGGAGGCAATAGCGAGGGCATACCACAGATTTACTATGTGCTGTCTCGTACAAGACAACATGGATATGAATGCAAAACTATACTATTTTTGTTAAAACCCAAGATTGTTTTTTAATAAAGTGTTTAAGGGATGTGGGCTTCACTGGCTAGGCCAGCATTTATTGTCCATCCCTAGTTGCCCATGGAAAGGTGGTGGTAAGTTGCCTTCTTGAACTACTGCGGTCCATGTGGTGTAGGTACACCCACAGTGCTGTTAGGGAGGGGGCTCATGGTTTTGACCCAGGAACGGCGATATATTTCCAAGTCGGGATGGTGCATGGCTTGGAGAGCAACTTGCAACTGGTGGTCTATTCCATGTTTCTGCTGCCCTTATCCTTTTTAGTGGTCGAGGTCGCTGGTTTGGAAGGTGCTGTCGAAAGAGCCTTGGAGATGCTAGAGCCCATTTTGTAGATGGTACAAACTGCTGCCATTGCTTGCTAGAGATGGAGGGAGTGCATGTTGAAGGTGATGAATGGGGTGCATATCAAGCTGGCTGACCTGTCCCCGATGGTGTTGAGCTTAAGTGTTGTTGGAGCTGCACTCATCCAGGTAAATGGAGAATTTTCCATCACATTCCTGACTTGTGCCTTGTAGATGGTGGACCAACTTTTGCAAGTCAGGAAAGGAATAGAATTCCCAGCCTCTGGACCCCTCTTGTAGTTACAGCATTTATATGGCTCGTCCGGTTCAGTGTATGGTCCATGGTAACCCTCAGGATATCGATAGTGGGGGATTCATTGATGATGATGCCAATGAATGCCATGGGGCGGTGGTCAGATTGTCTCCTGTTGGTGATCGTCACTGCTCGGCATTTATGTGACCACTCTTGAGTCATTTGGCAGAGGTATTTAAAACAATTAAGGAATGGGACAGGGTGTGCAGACAAACATGTTTTCAGTGAGCTTTGACTCAGGAATGAGGGGTCATAGATAAAAAATTAAAGACAAGAAATTTAGAATAGAGAGCAAGATAACGTTTTACGATACACAGAGGGTTGAGAGGCTGTGGAATGCACGGCCAGAGTTAGCGATTGAAGCAGAGATAATATCAACATTTAAGAATAGGTTAGCTAAGTGAAGGGGAATAAAGGGATATGGAAATAGAGTGGACACAAGAGAGTAAGACTTAGCTTTTGGGGGTGGCATGGTGGCACAGTGGTTATCACTGCTGCCACACAGCACCACGGACCGGGTTCAATTCCAGCCTCGGATAACTGTCTGTGTGGAGTTTGCACTTTCTCCCAGTGTCTGCGTGGGTTTCGTCCGACAATCCAAATATGTGCAGGTTAGGTGGATTGGCCATTCTAAATTGCCCCTCAGTGTCCAGGGATGAGTAGGTTAGGTTAAAGCATCCCAGAGTGCAGAGATGGGTAGGGAAATTGCAAATGCACTAGTGATAATTTACCAAAATTCACTAGACTCTGGGGTGGTCCCGGTGGATTGGAAATTAGCAAACATGACACCACTGTTTAAAAAAGGAGGTAGGCAGAAAGCGGGTAATTATAGGCCAGTGAGCTTAACTTTGGTAGTAGGGAAGATGCTGGAATCTATCATCAAGGAAGAAATAGCGAGGCATCTGGATGGAAATTGTCCCATTGGGCAGACGCAGCATGGGTTCATAAAGGGCAGGTCGCGCCTAACTAATTTAGTGGAATCTTTTGAGGACATTACCAGTGCGGTAGCCAACGGGGAGCTACCAGTGCGGTAGCCAACGGGGAGCCAATGGATGTGGTATATCTGGATTTCCAGAAAGCCTTTGACAAGGTGCCACACAAAAGGCTGCTGCATAAGATAAAGATGCATGCCATTAAGGGTAAAGTAGAGGATTGGTTAATTAATAGAAAGCAAAGAGTGGGGATTAATGGGTTATGGTTGGCAATCAGTAGCTAGTGGTGTCCCTCAGGGATCAGTGTTGGACCCACAATTGTTCACAATTTACATGGATGATTTGGAGTTGGGGACCAAGGGCAATGTGTCCAAGTTTGCAGACGACACTAAGATGAATGGTAAAGCAAAAAGTGCAGAGGATACCGGAAGTCTGCAGAGGGATTTGGATAGGTTAAGTGAATGGGCTAGGGAATGGCAGACGGAATACAATGTTGACAAATGTGAGGTTATCCATTTTGGTAGGAATAACAGCAAAAGGGATTATTATTTAAATGATAAAATATTAAAACATGCTGCTGTGCAGAGACCTGGGTGTGCTCGTGCATGAGTCGCAAAAAGTTGGTTTACAGTTGCAACACGTTATTAAGAAGGCGAATGGAATTTTGTCCTTCATTGCTAGAGGGATGGAGTTTAAGACTAGGGAGGTAATGCTGCAATTGTATAAGGTGTTAGTGAGGCCACACCTGGAGTAGTGTGTTCAGTTTTTGGTCTTCTTACCTGAGAAAGCACATAGTGGCGCTGGTGGGTGTGCAGAGGAGATTCACTAGGTTAATCCCAGAGCTGAAGGGGTTGGATTACGAGGAGAGGTTGAGTAGACTGGGACTGTACTCGTTGGAATTTAGAAGGATGACGGGGGATATAATAGAAACATATAAAATTATGAAGGGAATAGATAGGATAGATGCGGGCAGGTTGTTTCCACTGGCGGGTGAAAGCAGAACCAGGGGGCATAGCCTCAAAATAAGGGGAAGTAGATTTAGGACTGAGCTTAGGAGGAACTTCTTCACCCAAAGGGTTGAGAATCTATGGAATTCCTTGCCCAGTGAAGCAGTTGAGGCTCCTTCATTAAATGTTTTCAAGATAAAGATAGATAGTTTTATGAAGAATAAAGGGATTAAGGGTTATGGTGTTCGGGCCGGAAGGTGGAGCTGAGTCCACAAAAGATCAGCCATGATCTCATTGAATGGCGGAGCAGGCTCGAGGGGCCAGATGGCCTACTCCTAGTCCTTATGTTAAGAGTTATAGAAATAGGGTATGGAAGTGTGCTTGAGTGGAATGCTCTTTCAGAGAGTCGATGCAGACTCGATGGGCCGAATGGCCTTCTTCTGCACTGTAGGGATGCTATGATCCTATGACAGGAATTGGTTGGGTTAAGTTTCAGTGTCGCAATTTGTACAGAATTCTAAGTGGGCTCATTCTTCAACTGTATGCAAGTAAATCGTTTATGCTGTAGGTATCACGCTTCTAACTCTCCTATACTCAACATTGACCTCTACGTCTCTGTGGGAGCTCTGCTGGTTTCCTCAGCACTTGAACTACGTATATGAATTATGACAATCACTGGATTGGTTTTAGGTTCTAAAATCTGCATTTGATCAAATATTATTACTTCTGTTACCTACTTTTTAAAAAACCAATCATTTACCTTCAAAAGAAATCTCAAGGGTCATAACATTACATACAGAAGAAATGAGAGATTATGGATTCATTTCCTTTAGTAGAATAATTAGTAGGATAATTTCAATATGCACTGTGAAAGTGCATATTATGGTTAAATATTTTTCAAAATATAACCTAAAATTGTAACCCAAAGTATTTCAGAGCAGGTCTTCTACATATCGGCTATGTCCTAGACATATTAAAATTACAATCAAATATCAACCGATATATGCTAAACGTGAATATAGATTACGGAACCATAAATTACATTCAATAGGAATGTATGGAATGTGGTTTGGTACGTTAGATTTCTCTGCTTGCAATGTATTTGCCAGAAGACAACTTTGTTTAATTATTTTTTTGCAGCGATCACAGTGGTTTCCATCTTTTTTTAAAGTAAATTTAGAGTACCCAGTTCTTTTTTTCCCAATTAAAGGGCTATTTATTGTGGCCAATCCATATACCCTGCACATATTTGGGTTGTGGGGATGAGACCCATGTAGACACGGGGAGAACGTGCAAACTCCACATGGACAGTGACCCGGGGCTGGGATCGAACCCAGGTCATTGGCGCCATGAGGCAGCAGTACTAACCACTCCGCCGCAACAGTTGTTCCCATCTTGAAGGCTAAGTAATCAGGTTACAAAAAACCTCTCAGATGAATGAAAGGGTAAGATCCCAATGTGATACTCCAACTAGTAATGACTTAGAAAGTTTGCAGCAATTTAACGGTTATAGGTTTGGTCCTATGTTTGGTTGCATTCTATGGGTTTTGAGGGGACGATCATGTGAAATAATTTGATGATATTTTGCAACATCAAGTCATTTTCCAAATCCCGTTTTCCAAATAAACTTAAGTTTGACCATTTCACTGCTGCTTCTGTCGTCCAACACTTGTTTAAAAATCATGACGTACATAACTTTGAAATCTGCTTTGAAATGACAAGCCATCGACATTTTCCAGAATGTTTCAGCAAACCTGAATATCTACATGCGTATGCCCCAGAGAAAGAAACACAAAATCATATTTAACTTGCCCCAGTTTTGGAAAAACTAACAGTAGTTAATCTGCAATTTGTACTTGTGATGATCATGTCAGAAGTTTGCACAGACGCATAAAAACAAAATAAAGGATGTATTAAATGTGAAGACTCCTAATCGGCAAGGTTTGCTCAGTGAGATAGTCGGAGCAGCGTGAGGTTACACAATTATGCATCGAAGAATTCAACATGATCCTATGCTCCAGCTGTGAGGGCAGCCAGCCAACTGTTCCCGGCCTTTGTCAATGTCATCCTGTAATATCATTTTAATTAGGGAGGTTTCCTATCTTTTCATGTCTGTACGGATTATTTACCCTCCCTTCACCCAACCGAGAAACTAGCAAGGAAGGAACTCATCGTTTCTCAGAACATGTGTGCGGCATCGAGGTAATTGAGTTGGACCAGTGGATAATCGCAATACAATTGAACGTATGACATTATGTTTTAAAGCCATTTACCCTGCATTAGTCATGAAATAATACTTCCAAACATTGCTTCATCATTACTTGATCTAGACTATCTTATTTTGTGATGGGTGCACTGTGAGATGTAAGCCCAACAACTTCAATGTATTGACTCCACTATACCACAATAGCACACTGTCCTGGAGCAGGGCCTCGTGTGGTGTGTTCTGTTAGTTAGATATTTTCCCCTCACTCTTCAGCTCAAATTGCTGGAAATGCAAACTGATTACAGCTCAGTGAGGGTTACAGGGCATCTGGAACATCAACAAACGGCAGAATCAGCTGCCATTCTTCTTACCCAATGAGATTTGAAGATAAAGGAAAAAAAAAAGAGGAACAGCGGAGGCAAAATAGGGGTGGACTGGAGCCAAATCAATTATAGAAAGAGAAACAAGTAGTGGAAAACAAAGTGTGGCTCGTGAGAGGGAGATAAAGAAAGAGAAAATTTAAAATTTAAGGATGGTTTCCAACAATTTACGAACTGTGGGAATGAGGCATCACAGGCGGGTGTCCCAGGTGGCGTGGTGTGGCCCCATTCTGCCAGCTGCCCACCATGGGGGTGCAAGGAGAGGCTATCCCCTAATGCTCCCCAACCACCTGGTGCTGCCAGTCCTGGAGGCTCGCTCTGGTCTCGACCAGGGTCCACATGCTCACAGCCATGGAGCACAGGGAGTGGACATCTTCGTCTGGGACTGCATCACATCACCCATTGACTGTGCGCCACCTTCTGGGTTTGTATCACATCAGCCAGTGACTCCGCCACCTCCCTCTGTATCTGCGCCACGTTGGCCAGCGCCTGGGCAATGCCGCCGTCTTTCTCAGCCTTGGCCTGCTGACACTGGGCCACGCTCAGGAGCCCATTGTGATTTCCAGGTAGCTCTGGCACATGGTTGCCTGTGAGACGCCAACCCTGTCCTGGGCCTGGGCCAGTGCCTGCACAGAATGGCCCAGGCATTGGACATGCTGATCCAGAGCCCAAACCGTCGCTCCCAATGCCTCCACCGTGGGTGCCAACTGTGCGGTGTTGGCCTGGGTGGTACGCATGGTCGGCATCATCTCCTGCTCCTGCAAGTGGTTGGACTCCCCCCAACTGCATCTGCAGGTACTGGGTGCTCGCCGACAACCCCTCATGTAGTCCATGGCTCTGTGACTGCATCTCCACGATTGACGGGACTGTCTGTTCCAGAAGCCCCAAACCCATCTGGACGGCAGCTAGTCCCTCGGGTCGGCCCGTCATCCGACCGTCCACACCGTCGGGTGTTCCTACCTTCACCTGTTGTAGCGGATCAGCTATGAGGTGCACACCAGATAGTGTCCCAGGAGCCTCTTCACGAAAGTGCCTGACCAAGGCGAGTGTCTCTGGGATGGTGGAGGATGTTGGATACAGCTGTGATGGGAAATCAGTGTCATCCTGCGACTCGAGCTCCAGGGTCTCCAGAGTCTCGGGGGGAGGGCTGGTATCCGAGCTGCTCGGCTCACGGGAGCGCTTTGGCTCTGGCTGGGTGCAGGGGATGCCAGATGGACCCAGCCCATCACCAGAAAGTCCTGGAAGACACAAGAGAAGATGCATGATTAGAACGTAGGCCGGGTGGGGGTTGTGGGAAGAATGGGGGTAGTGGGGAGTGAGGCTGGTGCGGGGGCGAGGGTGGTGTTGACACTTGTGTCATGGGGAACTCAGCACGGTATCACTTCCTTGCCCGTGGCAACTCCATCGCGGCCTTCTCCTGGGGGTGAAAACAAACAAGAGTGTTGGACAATCCGATGCATGCAGCCCAGGGGATGGGTAGCTGGTGGTCTCAGTTCACCTGGCCATGGCAACTGGTATCAGGAGTGGGTGCTAGGGGCACAGTGCTGCCTATTCACCCTGGCCACCGAGGAGGTAGTGCAGTTTTTCCGGCACTGCTGGCCGGTCAAGACGGTCTTGCCCACAGCGCTGATGGCCTTTGCCACCTGCACCCAAGCACAGTGAACGGTGGCGGCTGGCAGCCTCCTTCCCGGGCCGGGTCTCCAGTTCAGCATGGGTAAATCTCGGGGCTGCTCTCCCCACTGCCATTTTGTTGGCTGGGATGGCGTGTGGGGAGTGAAGTGTGTGTATATGCACAGTTGCAGCTTGTCAGCCTCCTGAGTGTCAGTCGCGAAACTGGTGAATCTGGCAGTTTCTCATTGGAATCAATTGTGTTCCACGTGGCTCCAGTAGCGGAATCGGTCCAGGTGCAGCGCCAGTTTTGCTGTTGTGAAACTCCACAAATTTAGCGTCTGCCCCACAGTTTCAGTTGTCCTTTTTCTTGTTGGGAGAGAATGAGTGGCAAGATGGGAACATATATGTCCTAATTTAAAAAAAGCTACTGTTAAATACTAATCCTAACTTTCTGCAACAAGTTTAATTGAGATTAATGTGCAAGTGCAGTAATTTCACGAAACTACAGTGAGGTTGAGGGTGAGTTATCACAATGGTAATGCTTTTTTTTAAAAACAAGATTTTATTGAGGTATTTTTTGGCATTGCAAACAGTTACAGATTACAGAAATTTGTAAACATCAATATAAAACCAATACTTCAATCAAACCATACTGCACATGCCCACTCCTCTCCCCTAGACACTACCCATCTATTTTTCCCTCCTACTCTACTCTAATCTCCCCCCACCCCACCCGCTGACGTTCACTCTCCCGCGAAGAAGTCGATGAATGGTTGCCACCTTCGGGCGAACCCCAGTACTGATCCCCTCAAGGCAAACTTAATTTTTTCCATACCCAGAAAACTTGACATGTCCGAAAGCCATAGTTCGGTCTTCGGGGGTTTTGAGTCCCTCCATGCCAGCAGCATTCGCCGCCGGGCTATTAGGGAAGCAAAGGCCAGAACATCTGCCTCTTTCTCCCCCTGGACTCCAGGGTCTTCCGAAACCCCGAAAATTGCCACCCCTGGACTCATCACCACTCTTGTTTTCAGCACCCGGGACATGACCCCCACAAATCTCTCCCAGTACCCCCTAAGCTTAGGACATGCCCAAAACATGTGAACATGGTTCGCTGGTCCTCCCGCGCACTTGTCCTCTACCCCAAAGAATTTGCTCATCCGGGCTACCGTCATGTGGGCCCGGTGAACGACCTTAAATTGAATCAGGCCGAGCCTGGCACATGTTGCGGTTGAGTTTACCCTACTCAGAGCTTCCGCCCACAGCCCGTCCTCCATCTCCCCGCCAAACTCCTCCGCCCATTTGAGTTTCAGTTCCTCCGTCTGGGACTCTGCCCCCTTCATGAGTACCTTGTAGATATCAGAGACTCTACCCTCTCCTCCTTCTCCTCTAGAGACTATTCTGTCCTGGATCCCTATTGGCGGGAGGCGTGGGAAGGATGGGACCTGTCTGCGTACAAAGTCCCGCACCTGTAAGTACCTAAAGTCGTTTCCCCTTACCAGCCCACATTTCTCCTCCAAGCCCCTCAAACTCGCAAAGCTCCCCTCCAGGAACATATCGCCCACCCTCCCCACCCCCGCCATGTTCGAAACCCTCCATCCATGTTCCCGGTGGCGAATCGATGGTTATCACATATTGGAGCCCAGACAGACGCACCCCCCCCCCCCCCCCCCCATGCCTCCTCCACTGGCCCCATATCCGCAGGGCCGCCCCCACTACCGGGCTGTTGGAGACCTGGCCGGCGACAGCGGTAGGGGAGCCGTGACCAGGGCTGCCAAACTGGTGCCCTTGCACGAAGCCCCCTCCACTCGCTCCCAGATAGGCCCCTGACCCACCATCCACTTCCTTATCATGGCTATGTTAGCCGCCCAGTAGTAGTTGATCAGACTCGGCAATGCCAGTCCCCCCTCGCTGCGGCTCCTTTCAAGCATCGCCTTCTTCACCCGCGGGGATTTTCCCGCCCAGACAAAGCTCATGATGATTTTGCCAGTCCTTTTGAGGAAGGACCGTGGGATAAAGATCGGGAGGCACTGGAAGATGAACAGAAATCTAGGGAGGATTGTCATCTTTACAGTCTGCACCCTCCCCACCAGTGACAGCGGTAGTGCATGCCATCTCCGAAACTCCCTCTTCATTTGTTCCACCACTCTAGTCAAATTGCATAAGTCTCGTGCCGCCTGTATCCCCAAGTACCGGAACCTTTCCTCCACCAGCCTAAATGGCAGCTCCTTCAGCCTATTCTCCTGGCCCCTTGCCTGCACCACAAACATCTCACACTTGGCCGTATTTAATTTGTACTCTGAAAACCGGCCGAACTTCCTCAATGTTTCCAGTATATTTTCCATTCCGGCCAGGGGGTCCGACACGTTCAGGAGCAGGTCGTCCGCATAGAGAGAGACCCTATGTTCCAACCCCTCCCCCGGTCATTCCCTTCCACCCCTTCGCAGCTCTCAACGCCATCGCCAACGGCTCTATGGCCAGTGCGAACAGCAACGGGGAGAGTGGGCACCCTGTTTGGTCCCGCGGTGTAGTCTGAAATAATCTGACATTATCCTTTTCATCCTAACGCTAGCTTTTGGGGCCTGGTACAATAGTCCGACCCAATTAACAAGTCCCTCCCTGAACCCAAACCGTCCAAGCACCTCCCACAAATAGCCCCACTCCACCCGGTCGAAGGCCTTCTCAGCGTCCATTGCCACCACTACCTCCACCTCCTTGCCCGTTGGGGGCATCACGATCACATTGAGCAATCTTCTCAAGTTAGCTGTCAGCTGCCTGCCTTTCACAAACCCTGTCTGATCGTCCCCAATCACCTCCGGTCCGCAGTCCTCAATTCTAATCGCCAGAACCTTGGCCAGGAGGTTGGCATCCACATTGATCAGGGGGATTGGCCTGTATGACCTGCAGGATTCCGGGTCCTTGTCCTGCTTCAGTATCAGTGAGATGGTGGCTTGCGACATCGTCGGTGGCAGGGTCCCTCTGTCCCTCGCCTCATTAAAAACCCTTGTCAGGACTGGTCCCACTATTTCCAAGAACTTCTTGTAAAACTCTACTGCGTATCCATCCGGTCCCGGGGCTTTCCCCGACTGCATGGCCTTTAGGCCGCCCAATACCTCCTCCACTCTAATTGGGGCCCCCAGCCTGTCCACTAGTCCCCTGCCTACTTTTGGGAAGGTTAGTCCATCCAGGAACCTTTTCATCTCCTTCGGCTCTTCCGGGGGTTCTGATGTGTACAGCTTACTATAGAAGTCCCGAAATACCTTATCCAGTCCTGCCGGGTCCTCCACTCTGCTCCCCTCCCCATCAACCACTCTACTTATTTCCCTGCCCGCCTCCCTCTTCCCGAGTTGCTGCACTAGCAATCTACTGGCCTTCTCCCCATGCTCATACACCATTCCCCTCACCTTCCTAAGTTGTTCCACGGCCCTACTCATGGATAGCACCCCCAGTTCCGCCTGCAATCTCCATCTCTCCGAGTAGGTGCTCCCCCGGGGACCCCGCATGCTCGTCTATCCGGTGAATTTCCCTAACCAATCGGTCCATTTCTGCTCTGTTCGCCCTGACCCTGTGAGCCCGAATTGAGATCAGCTCCCCCCTCACTACTGCCTTCAGCGCCTCCCACAGGGTCGCTGCTGAAACCTCCGCCGTATCGTTCACCTGCAAGTAATTTTGCATACACTTCCGAAGTCTCTCACATATCCCCTCCTCCGACAAGAGTCCTATGTCTAACCCCATTGTGGGCATTGGTAATTCGCCCCCCCGACCTGCAGGTCCACCCAGTGCGGGGCATGGTCCGAGATAGTGATTGCCGAGTATTCCGTATTCTTTACCTCCCCTACACAGTCCCTGCTCACGATAAAAAAAAAAAATCAATCCTAGAATATACTTTATGAACATAGTTATCTGGCAGTCACCTGAGGCCTGTTAAGGGGCACAAAGGTACACATTGTTTTTTTCTCTTTGAAGTTTTAGCGTGAGTCATCCTAAAGTCTGTATAAAAGACAGACAGAAAGCGCACTTAGTAAGCATTGCACAGGTCAAGGAGACACAGCCTGAGTGAGAGAGATACAGATCGAGTGAGAATTTGGTAATTTGGTGCAGTGAGGTAATTCAGTGAAGAGTGGGAGAAGGTGCTTTTTCCCTACTGTTTTGTTCTCTCTCTTTCTTCGGGCCTAATTTCGGGAGCCATTCGGAGGAGGAGGAGCAGTCTCTGTGAGTATAAAAACCTAACGGTAACTTCCTGTTTTCCAGGTTTTTTTCCAAAAGTGAAGTCAGAGGGAAGCTGTGATCTGAGTGGTTGATAGCAAATCTGCCCCAAATTTAAAAAAAACACAGCTAAACTCGTAAACTTAAATTAAACTAATTCATTAATTAGTGATGGCTGGTCAGGTGATGTGCTTGAGCTGCTTGATGTGGGAGCTGGCAGATCCCATTGTGAGCTGCAGCGACCACATCTGCAGTAAGTGCTGGCTGCTCGAAGAGCTCCGGCTCAGAGTTGATGAGCTGGAGTCTGAGCTTCAAACACTGAGGTACATCCGGAAGGGGGAGACTTACCTGGACACTGTGTTTCAGGAGGCAGTCACACCTGTCAGAGTAAGTAGTTTAAATCCTGCCAGTGGCCAGGGACAGCAGGGTGTGACTGCAAGTCAGGCAGGTAAAGGGGACCAGCAGGAACTCAGGAGCCTCAGCCCTTGACTCTGTCCAACAGGTATGAGGCACTTGCTCCCTGTGTGGATGACGAACAGGGCTGCAGGAAGGATGAGTCAGCTGACCAAGGCACCATGGTTCAGCAGGCCATTCAAGGGGAGGGAGTAAATAGGCAAGTTGTAGTTGTAGGAGATTCTATTATCAGGGGGATAGATAGTATCCTTTGTGGGAAGGATAAAGAGTCCCGCATGGTATGTTGCCTGCCCGGTGCTAGGGTGCGGGACATCTCTGATCGGCTTGAAAGGATACTGGAGAGGGAGGGGGAGGATCCAGTTGTTGTGGTCCATGTCGGTACCAACAACATAGGCAAGTCTAGAAAAGAGGACCTGTTTAGAGATTATAACGAGCTAGGATTCAAATTAAAAAACAGGTCCTCAAGGGTCATAATCTCCGGATTACTGCCCGAGCCACGTGCAAATTGGCATAGGGAGGCAAGAATAAGGGAAGTTAACACGTGGCTGAAAGAGTGGTGTGGGAAAGAGGGGTTCCTTTTCATGGACACTGGCATCAATTTTGGGACAGGGGGGACCTATACCGTTGGGATGGTCTCCACCTGAACCGAGCTGGGACCAGTGTTCTGGCGAAAAGAATAAATAGGGTGGTCAATAGGACTTTAAACTAAAGATTGGGGGGGAAGGGAAAGTCAGGGAACCAAGAGGTGAAGTAATCAGTGGGAAGCGTAGCTGCTTAGGAATACAAAAAAGCACGAAAAGGCAACTCAGGATAGTCCCCATCCCACAAAATATGACAGTGTATGGAGAGGCTCAGTAAACCAAGGTCCACCACACTAAGAAAACAAAAAGGGACGGTCAATAGAGAATTAAAGGTGCTATATTTAAATGCGCGCAGTGTACGGAACAAGGTAGATGAGCTTGTGGCCCAGATTGTGACTGGCAGGTATGATGTGGTAGGCATCACAGAGACATGGTTGCAGGGGGTTCAGGACTGGCATTTAAACATCCAGGGATTCACAACCTATCGAAAAGACAGAGAGGTGGGCAGAGGGGGCGGGGTTGCCTTGTTAATTAGGAATGAAATTAAATCAATAGCACTAAACGACATAGGGTTAGATGATGTGGAGTCTGTGTGGGTAGAGTTGAGGAACCACAAAGGCAAAAAAACCATAATGGGAGTTATGTACAGGCCTCCTAACAGTGGTCAGGACCAGGGGCACAAAATGCACCACGAAATAGAAAGTGCATGTCAGAAAGGCAAGGTCACAGTGATCATGGGGGACTTTAATATGCAGGTGGACTGGGTAAATAATACTGCCTGTGGACCCAAGGAAAGGGAATTCATTGAATGTTTACAGGAGGGCTTTTTGGAACAGCTGGTGATGGAGCCCACGAGGGAACAGGCCATTCTGGACTTAGTGTTATGTAATGAGCCAGACTTGATTAAAGATCTTAAAGTAAGGGAGCACTTAGGAGGCAGTGATCATAATATGGTAGAATTCAATCTCCAATTTGAAAGAAAGAAGGTAGAATCAGATGTAAAGGTGTTACAGTTAAATAAAGGTAACTACAGGGGCATGAGGGAGGAACTGACGAAAATCGACTGGGAGCAGAGCCTAGTGGGAAAGACAGTAGAACAGCAATGGCAGGAGTTTCTGGGAGTAATTGAGGACACAGTACAGAGGTTCATCCCAAAGAAAAGAAAGGTTATCAGAGGGGGGATTAGGCAGCCATGGCTGACAAAGGAAGTTAGGGAATGCATCAAAGCAAACGAGAAAGCCTATAATGTGGCAAAGAGTAGTGGGAAGTCAGAAGATTGGGAAGGCTACAAAAACAAACAGAGGATAACAAAGAGAGAAATAAGGAGAGAGAGGGTCAAATATGAAGGTAGGCTCGCCAGTAACATTAGGAATGATAGTAAAAGTTTCTTTAAATACATTAAAAACAAACAGGAGGCAAAAGTTGACATTGGGCCGCTCCAAAATGACGCTGGTAATTTTGTGATGGGAGACAAGGAAATAGCTGAGGAACTGAATAAGTACTTTGCGTCAGTCTTCACAGTAGAAGACATGAGTAATATCCCAACAATTCCGGAGAGTCAGGGGGCAGAGTTGAATATGGTAGCCATCACGAAGGAGAAAGTGCTAGAGAAACTAAGAGGTCTAAAAATTGATAAATCTCCGGGCCCAGATGGACTACATCCTAGAGTTCTAAAGGAGATAGCTGAAGAAATAGTGGAGGCGTTAGTTATGATCTTTCAAAAGTCACTGGAGTCAGGGAAAGTACCAGAGGATTGGAAAATCGCTGTTGTAACCCCCCTGTTCAAGAAGGGAACAAGGAAAAAGATGGAAAATTATAGGCCAATTAGCCTAACCTCGGTTGTTGGCAAGATTCTAGAATCCATTGTTAAGGATGAGATTTATAAATTCTTGGAAGTGCAGGGTTAGATTAGGACAAGTCAGCATGGATTTAGTAAGGGGAGGTCGTGCCTGACAAACCTGTTCGAGTTCTTTGAAGAGATAACAAATAGGTTAGACCAAGGAGAGCCAATGGATGTTATCTATCTTGACTTCCGAAAGGCCTTTGATAAGGTGCCTCACGGGAGACTGTTGAGTAAAATAAGGGCCCATGGTATTCGAGGCAAGGTACTAACATGGATTGACGATTGGCTGTCAGGCAGAAGGCAGAGAGTTGGGATAAAAGGTTCTTTTTCGGAATGGCAACCGGTGACGAGTGGTGTCCCGCAGGGTTGTGTTGGGGCCACAGCTGTTCTCTTTATATATTAACAATCTAGATGACGGGACTGGGGGCATTCTGGCTAGGTTTGCCGATGATACAAAGATAGGTGGAGGGGCAGGTAGTATGGAGGAGGTGGGGAGGCTGCAGAAAGATTTAGACAGTTTAGGAGAGTGGTCCAAGAAATGGCTGATGAAATTCAACGTGGGCAAGTGCGAGGTCTTGCACTTTGGAAAAAAAGAATAGAGGCATGGACTATTTTCTAAACAGTGATAAAATTCATAATGCTGAAGTGCAAAGGGACTTGGGAGTCCAGGATTCTCTAAAGGTAAACTTGCAGGTTGAGTCCGTAATTAAGAAAGCAAATGCAACGGTTGTCATTCATCTCAAGAGGCTTGGAATATAAAAGCAGGGATGTACTTTTGAAGCTTTATAAAGCATTAGTTAGGCCTAACATACGATGAACGTCTGAGGATCCTGGGATTATATTCATTGGAGTTTAGGAGGTTGAGGGGAGATCTAATAGAAACTTACAAGATAATGAATGGCTTAGATAGGGTGGATGTAGGGAAGTTGTTTCCATTAGCAGGGGAGACTAGGACCCGGGGCACAGCCTTAGAATAAAAGGGAGTCACTTTAGAACAGAGATGAGGAGAAATTTCTTCAGCCAGAGTGTGGTGGGTCTGTGGAATTCATTGCCACAGAGGGCGGTGGAGGCCGGGACGTTGAGTGTCTTTAAGACAGAAGTTGATAAATTCTTGATTTCTCGAGGAATTAAGGGCAATGGAGAGAGAGCGGGTAAATGGAGTTGAAATCAGCCATGATTGAATGGTGGAGTGGACTCGATGGGCCGAATGGCCTTACTTCCGCTCCTATGTCTTATGGTCTTAACATGCAAATAAAACGAGTAGCCCCTACCTGTCGGCTGTCTGGCTCTCCATGGGTCCACAGCCCCCATCTGCTCCATGAACCCTTTCAGCTTCCTTGCCATTGCTGGGAGTCTGCCCGTTCTGGGACATGGCCGGTCCAGCCCCGGGTCAAGGACCGTATTAAAGTCCGCCCCCATTATCAACTTACGTGATTCTAGGTCCGGCATCTTCCCCAGCACTCTTTTGATAAAGTCAGCGTCGTCCCAGTTCGGCGCATATATGTTCACCAGCACCACTCTTCTCTCCCCTCCAGCTTGCCCCTTACCATAAGGAATCTGCCCCCGCCGTCTGCAACTACGCCCTCCGCCTCAAATTAAACCCGCTTATTGATCATAATTGCTACCCCCTGGACTTAGAATCCAAGTCCGAGTGGAAGACCTGGCTGATCCAGCCCTTCCTTAGTCTAGTCTGGTCAGACACTTCCAGATGTGCCTCCTGCAACATAATTACGTCCGCCTTTAGAGCCCGCAAATGCGCGAACACACGTGCGCCCTTTTGACTGGCCCATTTAGTCCCCTGACATTGCAGGTGATCAGCCTGGTTGGGAGGCACAAAATTATATAACACCGCAATAACCCAGTACATCCCCCATCCGAAACGAACATAAAAACCACAGACATAGATGAAACAAAAGCCCCCAACCAACATCTTTAATCCCCATTGCTGACCGGCCACCCTTTTGTTACAATACAGGCTCCAGCGCACTCAGAGAGCCCACAAAAGGTGCCCACCACAACAGAAGAAAAAAAACCAACAGAAAAAAAGAAAAAAGACCATTAGAAAGGGGGGGGGGGGGGGGGAAGAGATACCCTTCCCCCACAGGCAAAAACTGCCCACAAAAAATACACCACAAGGCACCTTTAAAGCAGTAAACAGTCGACCTGCAGTCCAGGCACAGTAGGCGTCCCTTCAACCAGTAATTCTCGGACCCTAGCTTGCGTCCGTGGGTCCTTTTTTCGAGACCAGCACCTGATCCCTCACAAAGTTCATCGCTTCTTCGGGCTCGGAGAAGTAGTGGTGTTGGCCCTGCTGCGTAACCAAAAGATGGGCTAGGAAGAGCAGACCAAACCTCACGTGCTTTTTGAACAACACCTCCTTCACTTGTTTAAAGGCTGCTCGCCGCCTGGCCACCTCCTGGTAAATGCGAAGGACACTGTTATTCCACGTGCTGCTCTTAGCGCTCTTTGCCCACTGCAGCACCCGCTCCTTCTCCACAAACCTGTGGAACCTAATCACCATCGGACGGGGGGACGACCCCCCGGACGCACCTGTCTTGCCTGTACTCTGTGTGCCCCCTCCAGCTCCGGCGGTCGCGGACAGGCTTCAGCCTGCATCAGCTGCATCAACAGATCCGCCACGAACACTGTGGCATCAGCTCCCTCCGGGAGGCCGATGATCCTCGGATTGTGTCTACGGGCTCTATTTTCCAGCTCCTCAACTCTGTCCAGCAGTCTTCTCTGTCTCTCCTTCAACCCGTCGACTTCTAGCGCAGCAATCGTCTGCGCATCCGCCTGCTCCTCCACCTCCTTAACTTTTTCATCCTGGGCATCCAGTCTCTGGTTCAGCTGATCCACTGCCTTCTGAAGTGGGTCCAAGTTGTCCCGCTTCAACGACTCAAAACTGCTGTTTATCACCTGCATGTTTTCCAGCGCCTGCTGGATCGCCGGGTCCGAGGTCCGCCATCTTTGCTCCCGGGTCAGCTTCCCCTGCACCTTGCCTTTGTCCCTTCTCCTCCCCTTTGCACTGCTTTCTGCTCTCCCGCAGTTCCGCTAGCTCCTTAGGATGTGGCCGTCCTTTCACAGCCCCGCAAAACCAGGGAACCAGGTCCTCAAATCCCGCCGGAGTGAGAGCCCCCAAATGTGCGGCTCACTCACTCATTGGCGCCACCGGAAGCACAACTGTGATGTTGACTGCAGAGTGGCACAAATTGACCAGTAAATTTGTGGGAATCGACAATTCGTGGAGCATCACTTACCACAGATTTCTGGATGATTTCACTTGAATAGCAGCATGCATATTAAATTCAATATTATTTTGGCACAGACAGCTGGGTTGCGCTGGTTTGGTCATTTCTTTCCATTCTGTTAACAAATGCAATTAGTGCCAAATTAATGTTCAGTTTGTGCTGTAGGCGTGTGTCCATTGTGAACTGCACTAAGAGTGCATCAACACAGTCCAAGATAGGTCGCTTACAGAGAAGATCTGAATACTGATTGTGCTTTCTTAAAAATATTTACAGCATTGACATTTCCCTCCCTCACCCAAAAAATAAAAAGAATCCATATCAAATAATGACAGGGATGGAATGTTAATTAATGACCAATTCATGGTAAATGATCTTCAGACTTCCAGTGTCATGTTGAATTAGTTTGTTAGTTTTCATTGTTCCAAAATCGGTGTGTCTATCTTCGTACCACACAATCTAAGCTGCAAGTTCTTGATTCCAAGCATGGTAAATAGAAGCATAAAATTGCAAAGAAGATTAATGGACAGGCAAAACTGTGGCAAAAGGCTTTGAATGTAGGCAAGAGTGAGGTAGCTCTATTTGGACTCAAAGATTGGTACTTCTGGAATGCGGGACATATTGCAGGTCCAAAGAAATTTGGGGTCCATTTACCATGATCATTAAAATGTCACAAACAGGTACAGAAATTAATTAAAAGGTTAATATAATGCCAGCCTTTAAATCCGGAGGGCTAGAACATAAGAGGGTGAAATTTAAGCTATTGTGAGACAAACCTCTCGTTAGACCTCGTCTGGGGTACTGTCAATTCTGGGCACTTACACCTTGGGAAGGATAAAGTGGTCTTTAATAATACCTGGACTTCAAGGGTTAAATCACAAGGAGAGATCACAGAAAATAGGGCTGCATCAATGGCTCTGAAGTGGAGATGGTCGATAGCTTTAAGTTCCTGGGGGTCACCATCACCAACAGTCTGTCCTGGTCCACTCACGTTGATGCAATAGTCAAGAAAGCCCAAACTCGTCTCTACTTCCTACGGAAGCTAAGGAAATTTGGCATGTATGAATCGACTCTCTCAAACTTCTACAGATGTGCGATAGAGAGCATCCTATCCGGCTGCATCACAGCCTGGTATGACAACTGCTCGGTCCAAGATCGCAAGAAACTGCAGAATGTGGTGAACTCAGCCCAACGCAGCACAGAAGCTTGCCACCCTCACATTGATTCTGTATACACCTCCCGCTGCCTCAGGAAGGCAGACAGCATTATCAGAGACCTCTCCCACCCAGGCATTGCCTTCTTCCAGACCCTTTCATCAGGCAGAAGGTACAGAAGTCTGAAGACCCGCACATCCAGACATAGGAACAGCTTCTTCCCCACAGCTACAAGACTCCTCAACAACTCCCCCTCAGACTGATCTGTTCCCTGTCAGAACACTATTCACGATGCCCTATGCTGCTCTTGCTCATGTATTTGCTTTGTTTGGCCCCTTGTTGCGCACTGTAACCAATCACGGTTTGTCGATGTACCATTTGTCAATGTACTCTGTTGATTATTCTTTTTGTCTACTATGTACGTACTGTGTACGTCCCCTTGGCTGCAGAAATACTTTTCACTGTACTTCAGTACATGTGACAATAAATCAAATCAAATTATAGTCTAGAATTTAGAAGATTAAGGCATAAGTTGATTTACATTTTCACACTATTAAGGGGAAGAGATAGGATCGAGAGTCTGCGACTAGGACATTAGAACAAGATCTTTCAACATGCAACTGGTGGCTGAGGTTTGGAACTCATTTTTAAAATTACTTTATCGGAGTTACAAAGCCAGAGCTCAGAGTGTGGACAGGGACAAACCCCTAATCAATCACCTTGCCTGCTCCAAAAACCAATTCAAATTGAATCCAATTCATGGTCCTCACAAGAGAGACATACCAGATCCAGGCATTACACCTGACCTCACGCTCATCTTAGCCAAAAGGCCACTGAAGTTGATGCTAAGTCAATTGCCAATTAAGTCTGAGATAAATAGATTTTTGCCGAAAGTATTAAGGGAATGAAGAAAAGGCAAGTATATGGAACAAGATCGCATTAGCCATGATCTCACTGGATGGCAGAACAGGATTGAAGGGTTAAATTACCTGTTCCAAGACCCAGAGGTAAAATGCTTTCATTTACCCCACTGTGGCACTCAGTTCCCGAGTTATACTTCAATAAATACATTTAAAACATCTATTCCAGTACATATTATATTTTAAAAATATCCAATTCATTTTTTAAAACATGCAACTGGCAGAAAGGTAACCAGCTCGATTATATAGTTTGTTTACATGCAACTGACAGATGAAAATCTGTGGGACTTCACCAGGCAGAGTATCATTTCAAGCTAATATAATTCAAAGTTTCACCCATGTGTAATGTAAACCAACATAATGGAATTGGGAGAAACGCAGAGCCTAATAGTGGGAACCTTATGCTGTTAGGATGTGAAAATGCATGGATTATTGGAAAAATATACTATCTCCTTCAAAATAATTCACATTTGTTTTCTCAATTACATTCTTAAAGGAGAAGAGAAGATTGGAAATAATTTTATTTTTAAATATTTGCATACCGAAGGATAGTGAATTGCTTCCTGATGTGCTCCAGTTGCAATTCACCTCTGGCGGAGGAACAGTCTCCCAAATGGAGAATTTCACCCAGTCTATTTCAATGGATTTACTTTCAAGTTGCTAAGCTTTGGTACGTTTTGGGCACCGGTCCTTTAAACACCATACAGGAGTAGTTTCTCCTGCTCCCTGTTAGTTTTCAACTCTTACTCAGATTTTTATTATTTTCCACCAAGGTTGTTTTTTTAAAAAGTCTCCAATGGCTCAATGTATTTTTCTATTCAGTGTCTGAGCTAGATCAATCACACTTGATGCCCAATCTATACCAACTGTCAGGTGGATGTACCTTTAAGAAATGGGTGTTTATCAAATAGCTTCAGTGATGTCAATGTGTGGGTGGAGCTGGGCTGTCTGTCTGGCTTTTACTTTAGTTTTGAGCTGGCAGCTGCAGTGTGCTTAGTTTTGTTTTCAGAGTTGGAGAGCTGCATGTGAACCAAGCAGATGTGTGTCTTGATCTTTCTCTCTACAAGCTAAATAATGTCTTCAGCTCATTGATGATTTCAAAGTAGTACCGGTTTCTGTAAAGAACTTAAACCTGCTGTCTTTGTTAAAAAGTGTTTTGGGCCTATGGATGTTGTTAGGAAAGCTACTAAGGGTCACCTATAGAATATTGCATTTGGGAAAGTATCAGTGTTTGTAGTTGATAAGAAGTTTACTGTGTGTTTATAAAATGTTAACTGGATTCATGGAATACACATTGTTTTTGTTTAAAAATACTTTTAGTTATCTGTTGCATCACACCTGTAAAGTGGGCCCTTGTGCTCCCCATAACCAAAATCTATTTAAAGTTGTGGGTCAGGTGAACTGCATGATATACTTTGGGGTTCTCTAAACTCTGGCCCATAATACTACAGCCAACAGATGATAGGATTCCTGGGTTGAAGGTTAGGGGAAATCACCCATGGTTTCCACTACTGGACACTATCCAAGCGATCCTTTTCTGCAAGCCAGTCAGGACAGGTTGTGTAGAGTTCTCCCAGTGTCGGCGTGGGTTTCCTCTGGGTGTTCCGGTTTCCTCCCACAGTCCAAAGATGTGCAGGTTAGGTGAGGTTATGGGGATAGGGCAGGTGAGTGAGCCTAGGTAGAGTGCTCTTTCAGAGGTTCATGCCGTCTCAATGGCCTCCTTCTGCACTGTTGGGATTCTATGGACTTTGATATGGTGCAATCAGCTGGACCACATACTGTTGAGGCTAAATAAGGAAGAATACCCACTTGAATGAGGCAGTGGAGTACATGAGGTGCCCACAAAATGATACCCAATATCTTCAAGAGAAACAAAGGATGAAAACTGACAAATAAAAACATTGCAAAACAGAGATGCTTTATTATTGCATTAAGGTTTAATGAATACCTGGCCTCCTAGGCCCAACCATCTTCACCTGCTTCATCACCGACCTTCCCTTGCTGATGATTGCACAATGTTCAGTACCATTCATGACTTCTCAGATACTGAAGCAGTCGATGTCCATTTGCAGCAAGATGTGGACAATGTTCAGGTTTGGGCTAATAAGTGGCAAGTAACTTTCACACCACACAAGTGCCAAGCAATGATCATCACCAACAAGATAATCTAACTATTTCCCCATGACATTCAATGGCGTTACCATAGTTGAATTCCCCACTATCAACATCTTTGAAGTTACCATTGACCAGAAACTTAACTGGACTAGCCATATAAATACGGTGGCGACAGGAGCAGGTCAGAGACTTGGAATTATGCACAGAGTAACTCACCTCCTGACTCCCCAAAGCCTGTCCACCATCTACAATGCACAAGTCAGGAGTGTGATGGAATGCTCCCCACTTGCCTGGATGAGTGCAGCTCCAACAATACTCTCAAAGCTGAACATTTAGAATGAAGCAGCCCATTTGATTGGCACATCATCCGATACCTTAAACATCCACTCCCTCAAGTACTGACAAACAATGGCAGCAGTGTGTACCATCTTCAAGATGCACTACAGGAACTCACCAAGGTTTCTTCAATGGTACAACCCACACTCTCGACTGTCATGATATGCAGATAATGAGATACAGACAGGCAGTGACAGACACCCAGTACAGCCATTCAACACACAGGACAGAACACAACCAATCACCAGGCAAAACATTAGAAGGTGGTTTCCCACTGTAAAACACACGAGGCATTAATACTCTGCCTCTTTCCACTGGTGACAACTGGAGTGACAGTCAGGATGTGTATCTATCAGTTAGCACCTTCTACAAGAGGCTCAGAGCTAGTCTGGTCTAGTTAGTTATAGTAAGCACGCTTAGATTAGTAGAGTGTCAAACCCACAGCGAACTGTGTGCACTGCTTAACAAGTTCAATAAAGCGTACTGAACCAACACCAAAGTTTGGAGTCTACTTTCAAGTACAACGGCATCCAGTTGCAGTCCGTGTTACCCCAGGGTGATTAACATGACATGGTACCAGTAGTCTACTATCTCCAAGTGGTTTACCTTGAGTGATTCGATGATGACCAGCAAGTGCCTTCCAGTGGCATGAAGATCCGGGCCCCTCCACAGCTATGGATCTTCGGCAATCTCGGCGCCAACTGATGGGTCTTCAAGCAAAGGTTCCTTCTCTACATTGAGGCCTCTGACCTCGTCTGATGTGTCCGATGCCAGAAAAATCGCGCTGCTCCTACCAACTGCGGGGGACCAAGCCATCCAGATTTTCAACTCGTTTAATTTTACCGACGGCCAGGACAAGACCAAATTCAAGACCATTTTGGAGAAGTTCGACAGTCATTGTGAAGTCGAAACAAACTAAACCTTTGAGCGCTATATCTTCCAGCATTGCCTTCAGGGTAAGGGTGAACCGTTCCAATCCTTTCTAACTCATCTCCGTATATTAGCGCAGTCCTGCAAATATGGTGCAACCGATGATTCCATGATCAGGGATCCGATCGTGTTTGGGGTGCACTCAGATTCCTTGTGGGAGCAACTCCTCAAAATTAAGCACATGACCCTGCCAGTCACAATTGAGACGTGTATAGTGCATGAGCATGCGAGAAATCGGTACTCCCGTTTCAAATCGACAGAATACGAAAAACTTGCCTCCCACGAGGCAGAGTGTGTACAGGCCATCACCCGGATGCAGCGCCTCAGTATCAATGAAAGCGGCCATTTTGCGCGCTTTTCCCGGGGCCCCATGCATGCGCAACACGAACGGGAGAACAAAGCGGCCAAAAACCAAACTGCGCAGGTGAGAACGTCGGCTGACCGCACTGCGCATGTGCGACGACGCATGGAGCATAGCGACGTCAATGTCATGACGTGCCTGAACTGCGGCACCGCCCACTAAAAGTGGCAATGCCCTGCAAAAGGCAGGCGATGTTGCGGGAAGCCTGGACATTATGTAGCCTTGTGCAGGTCTGCACCACCAGTCAAAGACCAGCAATCCCAATTCCAAAGCAAGCGCGTTCGATGTGTACAGCAAGGTTTACTGGATTTTGATCCTGGTTGCACTACGGATCCAGAGGACGACTGCCTGGAGTCCCCCTATTGTGTGGGCATCATCACTACATGTGAGTATGCCTCTTCAAATTCAGCAAGACGCCTATCTATCCTCAATGTGGATTCCGCAGACGAATGGCGTGCTGTCATACAAGTTAATCAATGCAGCATCCAGTTCAAGCTGGACACTGGTGCTTCTGCCAATCTCATCTCTCAAGCTGATTTTGACCGCATTAAACAGCAACCCAAAATTCTTTTGCCAGCCTGCCAGCTCCTCGATTATAGTGGCAATGCCATAACTGCACTAGGATCCTGTCATCTATTCGTCTCCAACAAGACCATCAATGCCACACTGCGATTCAAAATTGTCAAGCCTGATAAGGCATCCCTGCTCGGTGCCCATGCATGCAAGCTACTCAACCTCATACAGCGAGTCCATGCCATGTCTTCTTCCAATGTGGATCTTCAGGCTGACATTGATGACATCCTTGCTCAATATCCAGATGTGTTTGATGGAATGAGCACTCTGCCATACTGCTACAAAATCTTACTCAGGCCTGATGCCACGCCTGTAATCCATGCACCACGCCGGGTGCCGGCTCCTCTGAAGGAACGTTTAAAGGTACTGGAGCTCCAAGACCAGGGCATCATCTCCAAAGTGACAGAACCGACTGACTGGGTCAGCTCGATGGTCTGTGGGAAGAAGCCCTCAAGAGAGTTGCGGATATGCATATATCCCAAAGATCTTAACCAGAACATAATGCGGGAACACTACCTCATCCCGAAGCGGGAGGAACTGACCAGTGAGATGGCACATGCCAAATTCTTCACGAAGCTAGAAGCATCGCGTGGTTTCTGGCAGATACAACTGAACGAGTCCAGCAGGAAGCTCTGCACGTTCAACACACCATTTGGCAGGTACTGTTATAACCGTATGACGTTCGGCATTGTCTCAGCCTCTGAAATCTTCCACAGGATCATGGAGCAGATGATGGAGGGCATAGAGGGTGTGCGTGTCTACGTAGATGATGTAATATGGTCCACGACCCCCAAGGAACACATATCTTGTCTCAAACAAGTCTTTCGACGTGTCCATGCAAACGGCCTCAAGCTGAACAAGGCCAAGTGCTCCTTTGGCATGTCAACCATCAATTCCTTGGGTGACCAGACATCCCAGCAGGGTGCGCGACCAGATTCGGACACGGTCAAGGCCATTAACGCCATGAAGACCCTGGAAGACAAGAAGATGGTACTACACTTCCTCGGAATGGTGAACTTATTGGAAAATTCATTCCCAACTTGGCCTCACACACCACAGCTTTCAGGCAACTGGTGAAGAAGTCCATTGCATTCCAGTGGCTACCCACACATCAAGCAGAGTGGCTCGAGCTCAAAGCAAAGCTCAAAACTGCTCCAGTACTAGCGTTTTTTGACCCGGACAGGGAAACAAAAATCTCCACGGACGCAAGCCTGGACGGCATTGGTACGGTGCTCCTCCAGAGGAATGACTCCTCGTCCTGGGCTCCAGTTGCTTATGCATCAAGGGCCATGACTCCCACTGAACAGAGGTACGCCCAAATAGAAAAAGAATGCCTGGGCCTCCTAACCGGCATTGTAAAGTTCCATGACTACGTCTACGGTCTACCTACATTCACAGTGGAGACTGACCACAGACCCTTGGTCCAGATCATTCATAAGGACTTGAATGACATGACGGCCAGGCTTCAGCGCATTCTCCTTCGACTCAGAGGGTACGATTTTGAGTTAGTATACACACCAGGCAAGGAGCTGCTAATTGCGGATGCCCTGTCCCGCTCCATCACCTCGCCCTGTGAACAGGTTGACTTCATCTGCCAGATTGAGGCACAGGTGCAGCTGTGTGGCAGCAACCTCCTGGCCTCAGATGAAAGAGTGATCAGCATTCGTGAAGAGACTGCCAAACACCCTCTTATGCAGCGTGTAATGCACCACCTCGCAAATGGCAGTTCTTTAAATGTGAAGGACAACCTGACAGTCGTCGAGGGGATCCTCCTCAAGCTAGATCGTATTGCTATTCCTCACAGTCTGCAGAGCTTAGTGCTCAAACAAATCCATGAGGGACACCTAGGTGTCGAAAAGTGTAGGCGCAGGGCCCGGCAGGCTGTCTATTGGCCTGGAATAAGCCAGGACATATCCAACATGGTCCTCAATTGTGAGACCTGCCAGCGTTTCCAGTCTGTTCAAACAAAAGAAACACTCCAGCAACACAAGACCTCTCCGTGGTCCAAGGTGGGAATCAACCTTTTTCACACCAATGGGTGTGACTATGTGCTCATCATAGATTACTTCTCAAATTACCCGGAAGTTGTGAAGCTGTCAGACCTCACATCAAGGAGTCATCAAGGCCTGCGAGGAGACATCTGCGAGGTATTCCACACACTGTCATGAGTGACAATGGTCCCTGCTTCCACAGCAAAGAGTGGTCCAATTTCGTCAAGTGGTGCCAACTCAACCACATCACCTCAAGCCCGCATTACCCGCAGTCCAACGGAAAGGTTGAGAAAGGGGTCCATATAGTGAAGCAACTGCTCTGCAAGGCTGCGGACTCTGCTTCTGACTTCAACCTTGCGCTGTTGGTGTAGAGGGCAACCCCTCTGTCCACCGGTATGTCTCCGGCTCAACTCCTCATGAATAGAGACCTGCAGACGACTGTTCCAGCCATACACTTACCAGACCTGGACCACCTCCCAGTGCTGCAAAAGGGAACCGGCAAAAAGCTGATGTACGATGCTCATGCTACCAATTTGCTTGTGCTATCTCCGGAAGATGCTGTTCGGATCAAGCTACCTGATGGAAGCTGGTCAGCTCCAGCTGTTGTTGTTCGACAGGCTGCTCCCAGATAGCTTGTAGTTCATATGGCTGATGGCTCCATTGTCAGGTGCAACAGAAGGGCGCTGCGCAATGTTGCCTGCCCACCACCAGATCCTACTTTTCCATATGTTGTCGTACCTCCTCCGGACACCTCGCACCACGAGGCCACCAATCTGGCAGCAATGCCGCCTGTCAAGGCGCCGTCGTCCCCACCTCCACCTCTCAGGCGGTCGACAAGGATCAGATGCAAGCCCCAAAGATTGGACTTATAGACATTTATCTTGTAAATTTTGTTCTGTATCTGCACGCTAGACACCTCTTATGTATATATTCATCCACTCGCTTTCATCCACTCGCCATTTAATGTAAATTGTTCTACATGTGAATACAGTCCATATGCTCCAAGCAACAAACATTTTTTTTTAAAAAAAGGGAGGGATGTCTTGATGTACACTCATGCACATAATGAGATAAAGACAGGCAGTGGCAGACACCCAGCACAGCCACAGGACAGAACACAACCAATCACCAGGCAGAACACTAGAGGGTGGTCTCCCACTATAAAACACACGAGGCATCAACACTCTGCCTCTTTCCACTGTGACAACTGGAGTGAGAGTCAGGATGTGTATATATCATTTAGCACCTTCTACACGTGGCTCAGAGATAATCTGGTCTAGTTAGTTATAGTAAGCACGCTTAGATTAGTAGAGTGTCAAACCCACAGTGAACTGCGTGCACTGCTTAACAAGTTCAATAAAGCGTCTTGAACCAACACCAAAGTTTGAAGTCTACTTTCAAGTACAACTGCATCCAGTTGCAGTCCGTGTTACCCCTGGGTGATTAACATGACATCTACCATCTAGAAGGCGTCTACCACCTAGAAGGCCAAGGGCAGCATGTGCATGGGAACACCACCACTGGCAAGTTCCTCTCCAAGCCACACACCATCCTGACTTGGAAATATATGGCCGTGCCTTGACGATCACTGGGTCAAAATCCTGTAACTCCCTTCCTAACAGCACGGTGGGTGCATATGCACCACATGGACTGCAGCAGTTCTAGAAAGTAAGGGCAGTTAGGGATGGGCAATAAATGCTGATTTAGCCAGTGACGCCCACGTCCCTTGAACAAATTTTAAAAATGACCTGAACTGCTGTTTATATTAAATTTATCCTTAAACAAGAGGAGGAAAGGCAGAAACCAAACAAACTGAGCTGCCTTCTCAAATGTGTTTAGACACAAACTATTATGTATGGTCACTATTTAAAAGATTTGAGTCTTAAGAGTACTTTCTCATCATGATGAATCTATTGAATGGACATATTCATAACAGCTCTAAATAAAGCCACTACAGAAAACTATATATCAGAAAGGGTTAAATTGCCTTGAATTCTGGGTTTAAAATGAATTATTATCTACAGAGGAGACAGATTGCCTCTTAGGTTATCTTGATCCAGTTACAAGGTTTCAAACCAAGTGCTATTGTGGAAGAAAAGTGATTTCATGTTGGAAAGTTGTGGCAAGTTAGAATGTTTCAAAAGACAGACTGTTCAGGTTAAAAAATAGCAATATCCAAAATGAAATGAAAATCGTTTATTGTCACAAGTAGGCTTCAATGAAGTTACTGTGAAAAGTCCCTAGTTGCCACATTCCGGCGCCTGCTCGGGGAGGCTGGTATGGGAATTGAACTGTGCTGCTGGCCTGCCTTGGTCTGCTTTAAAAGCCAGCTATTTAGCCAAGTGTGCTGAGACTTTATTCTTTTACAACGGATAGTCATGGATTGGAGGAGCGCTTCAACACCAGTCCCTCAACTATACATGAGCTGATTTTCAGTAGTAGCAGCCCAAGATAATCATATCTATTTCGTAAACAGCCATACATTTCCTAGTTTGGACAAGTCAACATAGAATGTAAAACTGCATTGTGCATTCTGCAGATTGGTGTTTTCTGACATGCCAATAATTCCATTAGCAGTACCCATACACAGATGTAGTTCTAAGCTACAATTAGATTGAATTGAACATTCTAAGGCAAAGGCAATGGATTGGATTTCTAAGGAACTTTTTAATGATTATATAATTGCTTATGCAATGGAGTTAGGATAATGTTTTTCAGGTTTGAGTTTTTACTACCAATAAACTCCCAATTCTCAGTAAGCATCACTTCTGTATAAAACAGTAATGACTTGCCAGAGTTGAAGTCTGGATTCAGTTTTGTCTCAAAGTACGGAACATTTAAGTGCATTATTTGTAGAACGCAGGAATTGCACTTAATTCTATTTATAAAACAGCTTTATAGACAAGTAAAAAGGCAGAGCAGACAACAATTGGGGAAGTATGTGATGCTTAGTCCTAATAGACCACAGCATCTATAAAACCATTTATAGTGTAGAAAAAAGAGCCGTCACTATCACCAGCTGGCAAGGAACTGGAGTGTTTAATTTAAGATAACTTCTGCATCAAATACTAAAAAGCACTAAATATTTCAGAATATTTACCTCAAAAAGTCACTTTAAACTTGATAACTGCAACCAACACAGTGGCATTTATTACAGCGCCAAATGTTTGATACTGTAGAACAAGGAAAGTGCAAGTGTAATTTCCTCCACTTTGGTGAGATTTATAGTCCTAATAAGATTGAAGATATTTTCCTCACTGTGGGAGGAGAAACAGGCGGGAAAGAGAAAGAGTGAAAACCAGAGGAAACATGCTGACTTATACCAATGATGTGTAACTCCTGGCGCTGCTGCATTGCAAATACAAGTTAAAGCCTGGCAGCAAGTCTCTGCAGGAGGATCAGTGCCCAGTGGGAACTGGAGGGAAGGTAAGATGTTACTATCTCTGCAGTGACCAATAACTTTAAAAAAGATTTGAACTTCCAGTTAATAGCTGAAAAGAATGACACACTAAGGTTTCATGTTTTAACACTTTTACTGTACCGAATGACTAAAAACACTTAACTAAACACAATTTTTGTAGTAGTTTATACTTTACATTACTCTTTTATATTTATATCACGTTCTCCACAGAATTACAGTCCTTATAACAAACAGTCCACAATTGTTTCCAGTTTCCAACACATCCGCATTTCCCAGTTTCACCTAGTTGTAACTTCAAGTGACTGCCTCCAGGAACTTTAGTTTTCAGATTTTCCTAAATCCACCACCAGAATTAATACCTGTCCCAACGATTCTTCCCCTCTGGTCATGCCCAAATGAATTTCCCAGAATTCTTAGATGGCTGCAGGATGCATTTCTTCAATTAGAGATCACCTCCTTTCTGCATCTGGCTGTGGTAATTGGCAAAGCCAAGTAGTCTCTCCTCTATGCCTACCACAAAATAAAACTGCTGGCTGGCTACGATATTTACTGATTTGCAGGGAAGCCTGTAACCCGATCTCAAAAATGGTTTCTTCTGTATTGTTCCCCATGGCAATTTGGAACATATTAGCCTTACATCCAGGTAGAAATACTGCTCTGCAATTCTTATTCATCTTGGAACAAAATTGACTGTTTTAAGTACAACTGTTTACAAACTAACATTCTCAAAATGTTTCTGAGACTTTGGAGATTTGGAGAGACTCTTAGTCTCCACTGTTGATACACAGGCTGCTGCTCTGGTCTTCAAGTATAAATATGTTGCAGCTCCCTCTCAGTACAACAATTGAGGCCTTCCTTGGGATCTCTAACAATCAAGCTACCCAGACTTTGTCAGGCAGACTTCAGAACAGATCACATGACTCCATTGTATTTTGCCTTAAATTGAATGACAGTCCCAAAACGTTTAAACCTCATGATTTTAAATGAGTTTAAATCTTTTAAACCTCATGATTCTAACAAGGGTAGAAAGGTTGAAAATGATAAAATAATGTTCCAAGAAAAATCAATAAAATTGAAATCAGATCATTGTTAAAATTAATTTGATATATTTCCAAAATTAATTGAATAAAGGATCTATTTATTTAGATTAAGACCATAGTTATATACTGGTTAGGGACCAATTTGTTTCTCAGTTCACAGCAGTTGCTGAGACCAGTTATACTGCTTAGCAGGTTTATTGATTTTTTTTCAGCAATTCCAAACCTGGATCCATGCGTATACAATGCGCATCAGTTCAATATGGACAGATGCAAGCATCATATCTAAAACAAACTGTGAAATTCAAGAAATGTTTGCTTAATCTATGGAGCAAACAGGCACAAAAATACTGCTTCTCATACATTAATTGTTGAGCAGTTGCATTATTGAGATTCACCCCAAATCTCATCGCACACGGGAGCTCTCAAAGCAAAAGTTGCATTGAAGTCTACGATTTGGAAACATGTTTGAAGCGTAATTGCTAGAAACTTAATTTGCTCTATTTTAAAGCAATACCCGTTCAGATTGCTGACCTGATAAGCTATACTGCCATTTTGCCATGATGCAACATTGTCATTAGAACTGCAGCCGTTGTAAATCAACTTGCACGGAATTAAAGAATTTGAGGCCATTTTAAAATTGTACAATACATCATAAAAGCAGTTCTCCCCTACACTAACAGCATAGTAATAACAACAGCAAATAACTTTTCAACCAGTTTAAAAAAAACTTGTGAATTGCAACTTCCAGCATCAGAATTTTAGCCGTTTCCAGATTTGGAGAAAAGAATTCGGAAGTTGGAAAGATTAAGACTATCTACAAAGTATTGACACAGACGGGGATACTGATAATGAGTGGTTTTTGTCTGTAGTCCCTGGCTGCTCACAGAAGTGTGTTGCTGAAATAAAACAGAAACACTAAATGTGTTTTTCTAAAGAGGCATTATGGTGACCCAGGGCAGCAGGGGTTCAACTAAAGTTCAGGAGAGACCTTGCCAGTAATTTGCAATGCAGAAAGGCAAAATCACTTGCGGATTCACCTCTTCTTTTCACTGTCCATGATGCAATGCAAGGTTATGATGTCTTCAGGGAAGCAATCTTTTAGTAAGATTCCACGGCCACGATGACAGTCCAACTCCTCGATAAATCCACACCAGTAGATCACTAATCCAGGTCCAAATCTGAAAATCAGATATAAAAAATGCTTTAAAAAAAAAATAGACTGCAGAAAAAACTCAACACAGCATAGCTGTATTCATTAAATCAGGCCCTAATTTTTGCACAAGAATATTCGGAAATTGAAGATTAAAGTTGTGTAAAACAAAACACCCAAAAATCTACCGATACATCTTGTGACATTGCTAATATCAGTAATGGTGCCTGGCAAGCAATGCTAGTGGCACCTAATGCTGCCAAGTGGAAGCTGTGGCCATGCCGGTGTTTGTTTTTCCCCCATGTGCAGCCTCTAGAATAACATTATACTTGAATGCAAGGCCAACATAAGCACTTAAAATTCAACCCTTGATTTCACTCAGAATAAAGGGATATGGATTTTTCATTAAGACAAGAGAGCCCTATTCATGGAACTAAACAAAAGGACAAATGTTTTTATCATACATTTTTGAAAAGTCTTTGGGGCATATTCACAGGATGTTTTCAGTTTACTTAAATTAATCGAGGATGGCACATCAACTTCGCACCAGAAGGGCATACACTGAGAATCCAAGTGGGAACAATAAAGACCAACATTGCCATGAGTCCCACAATGTGATGGCAACACAGTTAGTCACACACAATCAGCAGACTAATCAAAAGTCTGTCACCATCACTGATAGCGCTAAGCAATGGAAGGAGCTAAATATGGGCTGCATGGTAGCATAGTGGTTAGCACTAGGCTTCACAGTGCCAGGGGCCCAGGTTCGATTCCCGGCTTGCGTCACTGTCTGTGCGGAGTCTGCATGTTCTCCCCGTGTCTGTGTGAGTTTCCTCCGGGTTCCTCCCACAAGTCCTGAAAGACATGCTATCAGGTAATTTGTCGGAATTCTCTCTCCGAGTACCTGAACAGGCGCCGGAATGTGGCAACTTGGGGCTTTTCGCAGTAACTTCATTGCAGTGTTAATGTAAGCCTACTTGTGACAATAAAGATTATTATTATTAAGTGTCTTATGTTAGATCAAAAATCTCACCTCCTTCAAAGAAAATCAAATCTTAAATTTTTTTTATTTTTTAAAGAGTACTCAATTCTTTTTTTTCCAATTAAGGGACAATTTAGTGTGGCCAATCCACCTAACCAGCACATCTTTAGGTTGTGGGGGTGAGACCCACGCTGACACGGGGAGAATGTGCAAACTCCACACAGATAGTGACCCAGGGCCGGGATCGAACCTGGGTCCTCAGTGCCGTAGGCAACAGTGCTAACCACTGCACCATCATGCCGTCCTCAAAATCAAATCTTAACCTTACTTCACTCAGGGTGTGATACCAGTGGCTACCAACATATGCCGGATAGTGTTATTCTGAAGTCAGTGTCAACACCGCTGATGGGTCTTGTGTTATGTTGCAGTATATAGTATTGCTTATTGTACTGAATCTCCTGGAAACAATTTCACTCCTAGTACAGGAATATGTACTGTGACTAGGCCTTGTGTGCCTTTTACCCGAGGATACAGTAATCTGCCTCTGATGGACTGTCACTTCACAACTATTGGGAGATTGTGCCAAAACACAACAGTTGCAACCACAGGATTTCTGTGAAGATTAGCGTGGCAATGTTGTAGCTTTGTCCAGGTGAAAGGGGAAGTGAGAAAAGAAAAGATAACAGCTCGCATGTTTACGATGCACTCCAGCACGTGATCTGTATTATCAGCTTTGTGAAAGGAGTTACTGACAGCTTAGGGTTCATTTTACCTCCACTGGTTGAGAAAATTAAAAACAAATCAATATAAAATGATGCATTTTATTCTTCCAGTGCACAAAACAAATATATTTTTGGACCAAGGAAGTACAAATATGCTAACAATATTTGTATGCTTTCAAATGTTTCAAAGTTAGGATATAATGGCAATACTATTTCAATATTTAACTATTTTACTTTGGTACTGCAAAAACGTATTGTCTTAATTAAAACATTGACAAACAGTTGTTCTGATGCACAGTGCTAGAAAAAAAAGTTCCAAAATTCAGGAAATGTGCCATAGCCTTTAAATGGATATGTTGAGCCCACCAGGCAAACTCAGGAAGTAGCCCTGTGGAATAGTTGACCCATCAGGAAGTTAGGACCTTCAGCCAGAGTTCATAAAGATGTAATCACTATCAATCAGAGTGTGTCACTGCTAGCTCTACACATCAGAATCTCGGTTTTTCTTATTGCAGGCGTCTAAATAAGTTGCTGGATTCTCAATATTATTGTGCAAGATTGCAATTAAAACTGCCAAATCATCAGAACATCCTCAGTCGCTGGAGGTCGAGCAGAAATGCTCTTCCCACATCTAACTATCTTCCAATGTTATATATAAAATCATATTAATGCCAAAAGGTATAGTGCAACACAAGATGATCAAATGTACATGTAAGCACAGTAAATCTGATGAGAAAACACATTTTCATGCAAGTCACGATTCACACATTATGGAACAGTTCAATGATGGATACAAGGGCATTAATGATAAGGACTTACTGGGCCTACTAATAATTTAGTGCATATAAAATATAAATAGTGGAAAACATATATAACTATTGTTATAGATGTTTTGTGGTAATTTATTTTAGCTTAAAATAACAGGCGAGTCATCAATTAACAATAAAAACATTGCGAACTACACACATCGCTCCTCCGACATCACACTTTGCGTAGAACACCTACAAATCCTAACTAAATATTCTTCTTTAAAAAAAGGAAATTAAAATAAAATTAAAATTAGGACCCAAGTGATCACAGAATGCGTCCAACAGTAATTAGTCTGCAACTGATCTCAGGAGCTGTCCTTTTCTGAGCCAATTGGATCTTGTCTTTAAAAGCAAGCCAGATTAAAAGGCATCTGCCTGACTACTTGCATACAAGATTGTACATTCTCTTATTATAGGTTGCACACATCAATTCACATAACAGAATGTCAAATTTGACTTTTCTTACTTGTGTAGTAAACATGTGTGCTATGTCTGACAGGGGTGCAGTGCAAAAAAATGCTAGTAATATTAACAGTGACGAAAGATGTCCATGTGAGATGCCAGGTGACAGACATGCTGATACAAGGATTATTCTTTTAAAGTTTTGGTTCACTGGAAAATGATATTGCCCGAACACGTTAATGTTGCAAATGTTAGATTTTCAGCTGCCTGGATATATAGCCCTGTCTTTCCCATTTGAGAAATTAACTTTCCTGGAAGCAAAACTAATCAACTTACATTGGTATAATGGAAAGTCGGCAAATAAACCAGGGCCACTACTTTAAAAAGGGGGCAAATTTAGGCGCTGAGGTCCCAGGTTCTATCCCGGCTCTGGGTCACTGTCCGTGTGGAGTTTGCACATTCTCCGTGTTTGCGTGGGTTTCACCCCCACAACCCAAAAGATGTGCAGGGTAGGTGAATTGGCCACGCTAAATTGCCCCTTAATTGGAATAAATGAATTGGGCACTCTAATAAATATTATTAAAAAAAAACAGTTGTACATTATATACAACCCCGTTACCAAATTGCCCAGTAGCTTTTAACCATGGCCTTTCACAAACTAAATTTCTATATATTCCATTACATATTCCCGATTTATTTTTTAAAGCCTCTTGAGGTGCTTAATTGAGTGCTTTAAATGCATATACTACAGTGGATTTCTCGAATGGGCAACAAACTGATCTAAAATTATGGAGGTGAAATTGGTCTGGTGTATCATGTAAATGTGCAATTATGAATCAACAGCCTGGTGTGTTTGGAAAAAGGCTTTGAGAAGTCAACTCCGGGCCCTTTCAAAGTCTGTTTGAAAAATAAACTCCCCAATCCTTACGGGGTTGAGGGGACAGACCCTGGGAAACTGCACCTCATCAAAAATGCACAGATGCTGTTGAAAGCTCTCGTCAACTGTTGGGGTAAATATTCAACTGAACGCAGGCTTCTGAAGTAATAACTTTAATGAAAGTACAAGGTGGTTTGTAAATGTAATTATTTTGTTGTTAGTAAAAATTTATTTGTTTGAAACCATATTTTGGACAATTGAAATTTCAGTTACTACGGTTAGGAAAAAGCCAGATTTGTTTTTCCCCAAAATGCATTTTGGGTGATTCTATTGGCGCAATGCAATATAGAATGGAAAATGTTACATTTTGATATTAAAAAGCATAATTCAAAATTCTGAAGGTGCAAAGTTTGTAAACAGGAATCACCAAATGCTACGTTTTGAAAGCAAAGATGGTTTAATTCCACTATGTATTTTTTTTTTTAATATACTGGGGGAGGGTGGGGCACGTCCAAGTCTCAGCTATGGATAGCTCAACTGAAGCAGGCAGTTTGCGTGGGGTGAAATTTAAAAAAAAGGGCAAGGCACTCTGTTAAATATCCTGCTAACCAATTTAAAGAACCATGAATGGAAAATTCATTAAAATTAACTTAAAAGCAAAGTTAGCAATAAAACAGTCCAATGCATTTTGACTATTTTTTGGAGGTGGTAGGGGGAATTTCCATTGGTTTTTAGAAAAAAAATTCTTATAACAGCTGGAGGATAACCAGATAAGTACTTTTGACTACTTTCTGAACAGGGCTCACTGCCAGAACATTACTCAAATTTGGAGACTAGCAACAAGTCCTGCAATAAAAATCAAGCATGAACTTTAACTCAATAAAACCTGGGGAGCGAACAAGAGTTGTGCAATTCTTGTCCCTAAAACATGTATCACAATCGGTGTCATTTTCTTCATTAACAAAATATGGGGTGGAAAAATCCTTTTAAGTTGAGTACAACTCCTCCCCTATCACATTTAGTTACTGCATAAATTTATTGTTTCTTATAGGATGCAAGAGATATTGCAAACGTTGGTATCTGTAGCACACTCCCAAGAATTTTCCAGTAGCATTATTTATGCCCTCCTTTAAATGGAGAATGTCTGGACAATATTCATGCTGAAGTGCAATATAATCAACATGGAATTTTGTTTGGTCTGTTCATAATTTGCAAAATGCTCACATGGATCCTGTATGTTTTTAAATATGGAATGTTGGTACGTGGCTTCCAATCCAGGAACTGACAAGCCACATTTTACAAGAACAAGAATTACAATTAAATAATGCACAATCATTTTCTTTGCTGCTTTAAAGGGGAACTCACTTCAAGATACCTGGTAAACGTTTATTTAATTTTCAGTCAGCAAGCAAAAGAACCAACTATCATTTAATCATAATGACATAACACAATTGGCATGATTTAGTTCACGGTTAGAGTGCAAAAAAAAAAGTGCCAAGGGCCTTGTCTATAAATATTTGGAAGTGGAATTAAAATTGAAAAAATTCCTCCAGATTTTAGATATTATCTTCTCTCAGTCTCGTCTGGTTTTTGTAGGTTACATACTTTTCTCTGGAAGGGAGGGTAGACTGGAAATCTTATTTTATCTCATCCTCTTTTAACTGGCTAGTTGGCACGCATGAATGGTCCATGGTCAATATTCCTCTCTGGTTTCCCAATAATATGACCCAGATCCTGATCATGAACAGTTCCATGAAATAATGTGCCCTATCATGCTGGGACACAGTGCATCGTAGTAGTCCCAAAAATTCATTCCTCTCAACACGAGCATTACCAAAGAATATTCCCCTCAACACCATAGAACCGCTAAAAATTTATTGCCATCATAGCACTATCAAAAAATATTTATCCAACTTGGTGAACACTGACGGAATTGGAAGACTAGGAATACACCTGTTTCAGGATTTTAAATTATTTGCAGGTTTTTAAATAACTTTAGGTTTTCAGCGGGCTTTATTGTCATTAGTGAGTATTCAATGTAAAAGAGTTGCATAGTGGCACACACAACCACTAATTACAATAATGTCAACACAAGAAAAATGGGACTGAAATACCACCCAAGTCAAACATGCCCTTTATAAAAAGGAAAAAAAGAAATCAATCATAAACATACTTAAGAGGGGAAAAAAGCACAGCGTGTTTTCCAAACACAAAAGCTATTTATTTTCAGGACTGAGCATGGTTTCTGTGGTTAGAAAAAACCCCACAAACTGTTACCCTCTTGCACATGACAAACACTGATTTGGGCTCTTTTAGAATTTTATTGCTAAGTTTGGATAGTACAAAGCTCTTTCTTGGCTATTTTCTCCCCAAAGACTCTGGACAAAGCTTGCATTGTGCAATATCCAAGACTTTGAGTCATATATCAGTGTAGGGGCCAGTTAGAGATTGCTGAAAACAACCAGTTAAAGCTGGTCTCTTTATATAAAAAAAAAATTGCCAGGCAAACTGCTTCTTAGCTTGGGTGACAGAGTACGTGAGACCAGCTATTGTAAGAAGCTGTGTTTGGGTTTCCACACTTAAAAGCAATGGTCAAGGAATGTTACCATTAGGTGATTAATAGGTGTTTATTTTTAGGGCTTGAACTGGAAGGCCATTTCAAGGCCACTGCAAGATGATATCTACATAATCGGAGGGTGTCTTGCACGTTTACAACCTTTTCCCTGACATCTGGGACCTTGCTGCTGTCCTCGCAGGCAGTTAAAAAGTGCCAGATAAATTCACAAACAGGATATATAGACCTGTTTATACAAAGAAGCAAAAAAAGGGAAACTTGAGGAAGTTATGTCCTCTGCAGTATCACCTGAAAACATTGAACCTTCGTCCATCATATATTTTAAGATGGCTATATTGAAAAGTGCTACGATAGAGTCCAGGGGCAATCTGTAGCCTTCACTGCCCCGAGCATCTGTGCTGTCAGAATTAAAGAAGGATTAAAACATTGCCACGGAAAACATGAAATACCTTACAAAAGAAACCAAGAGGCTAGATCAGTCCTCTGGATACATCAGCTGAGTCAACCCGCTGTATAATGTTGTCATACATTGCTATTTAGCACCAAGAATTCCACAGAGGAATGGCCTTGGATTCTATCAGGATGTGAGTAGGACACTTCTCACCCACTTCCTGGAGCTTGGTTAGTACACATTTCAAACATTAATCTTGAGCCACACTTTATCATTTGTACTATGTACATCCTTTATACTGTTATAATACTGTTGTAATGTTAGAAAGAAACAGTAAATGTTTTTTTTTCACTATTTTTAAAATAAAAATAAAATGCATCATTCAACTGGATAACTAAATAGCAGCCTTGATTGTTCTGGATACCAACAGAGCTCATTATTTTAAGAGTATTAATTTACTTTAATTGAAATTTACAATAGCAATCATTCCAAAGTCAACATTTCTCTACCAACTCATCCCACATTCGTCCAGAAAATATGAAAAGGACCAAATGAGAAAAGTGTAACTTTCGTCAAATAATAGGAACAGGAGTAAGCCATTCAGCCACTTGAACGTTTTCCAACTTTCCATTCAATCATGGTCGACCAACATTATCGCTTCATTCACCCACCTTAGTTCAATGTCCTTTAAGCCCCTCCACTAACAAAATTTACCAATCTCAATTTTCAAATCTTCAAATGTTCAGCTTCAACAGCTTTTTGAGGCAAGAGTACTCTAAAAAGTGGCTAAAGAGATTATATAACTAGCATGGCTTCGATCCTCTGGCATTCCAGCATCCTTGAGAAAAAAAGGTCAACATTCCATTAGCCTTTCAAATTATTTTCGGTCCTCTAGTTTTTAGCGATTTTTGCATTTGAGCTCCTAAATCGATCCACTCCTCCACAGTTCCTAGTTTCTCACCATTTATGACAACACCATAATGAAGAACTACACTCTGATCAAATCTACGGTTTCTACTCATTCCCAGACCGTGTGTGTATGATCCAGGTAACAAAATAAAAGGAAACACTGTCCCATAAAATTGGTGGTACAACAATTACCGGTCCCAGATTTGCACGTCTACCTCCAGACATTACAATTCCTTCTGAAAAATGAACATTCACAGCATTAGGGAACACTTTCTGAAACATTGCTACCATAATCATGGGAAGGTACATTAGCAGATTCTAATGCAGGTTTTGGAATTGTATCAATTAAAAAAAGGTTTTGCTAATTTTAAACAAGAGTTGGTCTCAATGAGACAAAGTTGACCCAGGACCACAACAGTTCTCTAACAGTTAAGCTGGTGTAGATATTTTTAAACAAATAAAAATTAAAATAAATTGGCTAGCTAAGTTAGATGGTTGTCAAATATATCCTCAAGAAAATCATCTGTGTAAAAATTATCCTGAGGCAGAAGACAGAAACGCAAACCCTTTCCTTCTGGATTGGCTTGAAGATAAACAAGAGCTGCATCACGATGTGGCACTCTAATAAGAATTAGCTCATTGGGTGCCAAGCGGGAATCCTGGAGGTCAGAAAAGTTGCATTCTAATTATGAACAACCTCCGCTTTCAACAAGAGGTTATCCTACGGAATGCAACACAATTAGAGGGATATATTTGGCAGAATAAAGCAAGTTTCCATCTTCCTAGATTTGTCTTTGGTGTTTTTGAAGCGGTGGCAGATAATCATGCCAATTCAGGCGAGTTACAACATTCAGTCTGCCCGAGTGTCCAAAAAAGAAAAATAATGGGTTTTCCAACAGGTGAATAGCCAAATTATGAGATATTTTTAAAAAACACATTGACAGGATCATTCTGCATGATAAATGTTGGACCCTAATTATTTTGTCGAACTAGAAAAATTGAATGACCCTTAGAAAAAAAAAATCTTGCTGTGCAGAATATTGACAGAGGTGATTTGTGAAAATACCTCTAAATACAGCCAAAAGAGGGTGAGATCGGCAAAGTCCATATAAACAAAGTCTAATGCATATTTTTGTGCACCATTATTTTCTTTTCAGAATAAAGAATAGTCCCAAAATAAAACTAGAGTAGATCTCAGAAACATGAAAGAAAATAATTCTAATTTAAAATCATAACGTTTTAGTGTGCACATTTAAGAGGGCCGGAAGTAAACAGTTAATAATGAAAATTATAGATGAAGACAGATTAGAAAACAGTAGATAGAAACAGGAGGATTCAAAAATGAAGAGACTTAGAAACTAGAATAAATGTTAAGAGATTTAGGACAAATGAGCAAGATAACCCTTTTTTATTTAGAAGATTTGAAGTCTGTGAAATACACCACCTTAATTACACCATTCATAGGACCTGGAGTAAATCATTTAGTCTGTAAGCTGTTCTGCCATTCAATGAGATCATGGCTATTCTGCAACCCTAGTCCATATACATACCGTTTCCATTATCCCTTAATTCCTTTGGATAACATTTATGACCATGCTAGAAGACATTAGATCCATAAACAGTTTACTACTGAAATTGTCCAACTTCCAGAGACCGTGAGACATTTCATCAGATGACCTGAGACCAAGTGACTTTCAAACATCCAAAGAAATCTACTTTTGAAGATCTCAAGTTCAATTTCGAAATTAATCAGGAACCTTCAGTTCACCAGAGAACATTCTGAAAGTGTTCTTTGCAGTCTCACAAGGGAACAATTTGGTGAGCCAACTGTCTAAATTGAGGTCCATCAATCCTTGTTCTTCAAAAACTATAGTAACTGAAGAAAATTGTTCAGGGATTCATCCTGTATTAAATATCACGTACTCCCAACCTAAATTTATGCACTACCTGAGTAAGCAGAGGTAATATTTCCATTCAAAACTCTTCTTTTTGGGTAATTTGTTGCAGGCATGTATGATAATTATGGGTTTAAACCCTGCCTTTGCAGCTACTCTGTTTACTCAGTTGTATAGACCAGGTAACTCAGAGGTTTAATCGTTATCCACTGCAGAGACAGGTATAATTGGCATCAGTGCCCCAGATCAGGACAGGGAAAAACCATAAGAGATCTTGATCATTGTCCAGGGAGCTTTTGGTTGGAGGGAGAAAATCTGCCAGCATGTTTGAAATTTTGAAAAAGCACACAAATTAGCTGAATCACAGAAGGTTCCATGGATTTCCTATGAAAGAAAGCAAACTGATAAACATTTTGAATGTACAGCAGTAAAAGCTGGTCAGTAACAGAATAACAAAAATGAGGGAAGTCAATAAGAGTTAAGGGCGTCGGCCTGGTCTCAGTGGTAGCAATCCTGTCAAGGAAGGTCCGGGATTCAAGCCTAACCCCAGAGACTTGAGCATGCAATCTACGTTGACCCTTCAGTGTAGTATTGAAGGAGTAGGGCACTATCACAGAGATACAGCTTCAGATGACAGGTTAAAGTTGGGAGTCTAGACTACTATTAAAAGAGCTGGGATGATTTCTGGTGTTTCTGACCAAATGTATTCCTCAACCAACATTACTAAAACAAATGACCTTGTCACCAATCTCATTCATGATTGAGAAACCCGGTTGGCTACCATGTTTCACTGCAGTGCACCAATGACCAAATTTCAAAAGTCTTAATTGGCTATGAAGCGTCTTCAAACATCGAGGTCATGAATACCCTATATAAATACAACTTTGTTCTTTATTCATTTGACTATAGGATAGTGCAGAGTTGCAGTGAGCTGTAATTTTTGAAGGTACAGCATTTAGGGATTTTCTTTTCTATTTTTAAGGCAATATCCTATTTGGATGGAGGTGGTATTTTATACTCAAATATTTTAATCCACAAATAGCAACAGGTTCAATAAAGTTGTGTTCTTGGGAAAACATAGCTTCATAGTAGACAAATTATGGTCAATGTACATAGAAACTACTCAGTACTTCCCAGTTTTTCTGAAGCTAAAAATGTCACAAGTATATCCTGTGCTTGAATGGTTAATTCCATCTATCACTAAGAGTTTATGGTATAAATTATGTCGTGCAGTGTGCTTAAACATTGTCCTTCCACATCATGGAGCTAGGTTTGTATCCTGCTCATTCTGGAAATCAACTTCTCCTTTCTCTGCTGCCTTCCAACAGCTCAATGTGAAACCAGCATGAGCAGACACAGCCCAGTCACTCATTGGTACATGTCTACAAACAGCACAAACTGGGAATCTCATTCACAAAACTCACCATGTTGGCTGGCTTGGGAAAAATCCACTGGGCGAGTAGACCCATTTTTTCAGAGATTCAAATTAGAGCCAAAACTGGATCAGAAGACACCTTTACTTAGCTCATTGACATGCCATTTCCAAACTACAAGGGTTTGATGCTTACTGCCTTGGCTTCATTTACTTTGATAACAATTTGCATTTATAAAGCACCTTCGACAGAGAAAAATGCCCCAAAATGTTTCACAGAAGCGTAATCAGACAAAAACAAAATGATGCTGAGCCAAAGGAGGAGATATTGGTAGAGATAACTAAACGTTCTGAGGACCTCGAAGGAGAAAGGATTTGAGATCAAAGAAGGAAGGCCAGAGCATAAGTCCTAAATAGTTTGGCACGGTGGTGAGGCAGGGGGTGGAGGAAATGGGTGTAGAATTCATGCTTCCTGTCGATATAAGCCGCAAGGAGAATCCAAAGAGGCATAGACGGGTGAAGCGATTGGGTAAGAGAGTGGCAGATAGAGCACAATATGGGCGAGGTCAGAGATGTTCTTGAGAAAACTGTTGGGCTGAAAGTGTGCACAGAAATAAGCAGAGGCAAAGCCATGAAGGAATTTAAACACAATGATGAGAACTTTTAAGTCACTGGGGTAACAGGAGCCAATGTATGCCCGCAAGAATAGGGCTGATAAGAACCCAAAAAGAAAAATGATAAATAAAGCACACAGAATGATCTTAGCCTGATAATGAACAGCAAGATTTAATTCCACAAAGCACATTGAGCTGCATGTGTTAATGTGAAAAACTGAAGAATCCAAATCAGTTCCTCGAGATTCATCAGCAGCTGAGCTGACTATTGTCAAATGATTTGGGTTAGTTTGGAAAACATGACCTTCTATTTCAGGGATAGATCTGCCTTCTAGGGAAGTGGGTACTCAGGTAATATTGTGGGTTTAAAAAATGCTCCTAGGAATCTGATGGAAGGAATTCAATTTGGATTTTCATAACAATGGCAATTGCCATATATGATTTACAGGGATAGTTTCCAGGATTGCCTGCATTCAATAAAATATCAAATTAAATTAAATCATTAAAAGGTATTATCAAGTATTCAGCTAAGAATTTACTGGTCCTTAAACTGACGGAGAGACAAGACCAAGAATCAGAGTTTCACAATTGCCTTGTAACATATTAATTCTTGAAATCTGATGGTACATTATAAAACTTTCATTATCAAGACCGTTGACTGTTCACATTGTGAGGAAGTGGACTAACTGTTTTTGGCATACAACCACAAGAAAAATCTCTTTTAATTGGACAAAAATATGGTTCTTAAAGTAAACTAAGTGAAACCTTTCATAACTAACTGTGAAAAGCAAAATGGTGATAATGCTCAATTTATAAAGTACAGTACGACAGTTGAACAGGCCAAAAGTAACTAATTTAAATAATAAAGCAACATTGGATTGGATGTAGTCAAACATTGATAAGTTTTGTTTAAAAAGAACTTGCAGAAACAGGAGATCTACTATTTTAGTGTACTAGAGAGAATCCTATACAAAACAAACCATTTTTGAAGAAATTGGCTTTCATTACAGCTGTTACATGGTAATAACAGTGATTATTGCTCAGACCGAATTCAGTCACCATTCAAATTGTGGTCAAAACAGCTTACAGCCAGTTTACCTTTCCACGATCACATATTCCTTCTGGTTTCAATTATGTGTCACAAAAAGAATAAAAACATCTTTCACTAACGCCACTCCTCTACCTCCTTGTCCAAATGAAAATAGTCTGACTGTGATCTGAACAGTGGTTCTAAGCTGCAATCTTTCTGTAGCCAGTAACCACTTGTCTCTAATGTGCAACTCTAAAAAAAAAACATCACTGCTGAAGAAGTAATTTGTAAAATTACCTGGTGCTGGCAAGCAGGACTATGGGATGGGTCTGGGCTGGTTGGCTGCTGGCATCAGGGGCTTCCTCCACCTATTACTCTGATTTGTGTGAATCAACTGCTTCAGCTACAATTATTGATCCATTAAAGGACGACAGTAGCTCTCTAATACACACTTTGTCATTTCCTTCTTCTGAGACAGGTCAAAACATCACTAGTCATATGAATTCCCTTCAAATCTGGCTTCAATTTATTTTGTGGTCTTTTCTAACCTTTGATTTAATCAACACCAGTGCTTATACAGCATTCAACAAATAGCAGTAAATACAGATTTTGACTTCAGAAACAGTCGAACACGAGAGTAACGTAGGTCAAGCACTAGTCTCTGTTTAGTTGATAAATGCTTTGCTAATCCAATCACTGGCTGAGAAAACTACACGCCATCAGCCAAGTGACCTGACCTATGCTATACTAGATTTCACATGGGTAACATTTAGAAAGATGTTTATCCCAAGTGTTGACCTAGCCAAGACCTTGTTCGTGCCAGGCTGGCATTCTGGTAAACTGGAGTGAAAATGCTTGGCTCAAATCAGTAACACGTGCATCTAACTAACACAAACCATCATTTGGAAGCAAAGTGCACTGCAAAGATCAGTTATTCAGCAGCGCTCCAGGATATTATTACAACAAACCAAGGGAGATGTTAGCCAGATATTATCAGCATTTGTGGATGTATTTCACGTGTGCAGTTAACATTTTTAGCTGTTGCTAAATAAATGCAATTTCAGTGTATTTTTAGGAATTTGCTGTGGAAACAAATGTTCAATTATCCATTTCATGGCTGATTGAGCACTTTTAGAAAAGATGCTGTAGGTCTCTTAAAGACATATGTAATTTATTACAACTGGGGAGGGGAAGGGGATGTACAGTATTTGAAACAATGGACCAGAAATAAATTAACAAGGTTTTATGTTACAAGTTAGAAGCTTCGAAATAAAATAAAAATGGAATGTCAAGCAGGTCATTAAAAAATACCCCAATCTTTTGTTTATATTTTATATTGGTGCAAATAGAAATTTTCATATCAGGTACAAAAACATTTTTACAAAATATTAATAAAAATACTAAATTTTAGATTGATTTGAGGATGTCACTTTGTTGGAAAGATACATATATATCCTTTTACATCTCACTACATTTATAAACCATTTCTAAATTCTGAATGGCCTATTAAGTGTTACTGCTACAGTTTTACTGTTGATTAACTGTGAAGTGCAATATCCAGGCTCCTGCAAGGCTGCACGTATGCACAACTTAGCAGGAACATTGGTTCCAACAAAGGCAGTTGACTGAGTTTGGGTCCAATTGGGCTTCCATGGTAGGATACCGTGTAACTTACATGTGTGAATGTGGATTTTTATCACTCACTGGAATTAAGTCAAAGTATCAGCAGTGCCTTGGTAAGGAAAATAACTTGCCAAGCAAACTATCGTCCCCATGCAAATTCTCGAACAACCTCAGCTGTCACAAAAATGACGTATTGTACTAAAAGGCATTGGTTAATTTGTAGATGTGCATTATAATATGTACATTTTGTACAATATTTGGAAATTGAAGGGCTAAACAGTTAACTTGTATGTTGGGAGGGGTATGCAGTAACTCAGGAAGGCATTTAGTAAAGTTTAACATATTTGTTACCTGAAAATAGCAGATATTTGGCAGAGATTGAAAAACAAAAACTAAATGCATGGGTTTACAACATTCATCTGGACTTGTCTAGTTGGATTCTTGCTTTGCTTTAATTTGCAGGTACCCAGTGCTGTGATTCATACAGATCTTTAACATTTGTAATTGTTTCAATTTTATTGGAAATTTTAGTTAATTTCCTCACTGGCATTCATCTGCCATTGTTTTCCATGACAGTGGTATGATAGTCGCAATATAATAGTAAAAATTGCTGTTCTCCTTGCAAGTTTATACAGAAATAATTAGCAGTTGAGTACAAGGAAATTCCATGGCTGGCATAGTATATTACATAATTTATGACAAAAGATGTTCCCATCTGTAACCAAAAGTTTACAGAAAGATTGTATCCTTGTTCCACTTGTTCATATACCTAGTTAACAGGTTTATATGTCAAGGTTCTTAGATTAAACATAAAGTACCACACCATTGACATTCAGCAGTTGTCCATTTAGTAATGAATTACCAGTAACTTCAATTAAACAAAGAAACAAAATATCTTATGGCAAAACCACAATTTATGGTAATTTATTACAAAACTTACTATCTGAATAGCACATTAACTAAAGTTACACATCGCTTCTTCTGGCTCTTTGCAACCTTAGCCATTACTCCTGCTGTGTAAAACTGTGCATGAGTGCAAGATCACAGTGTCTGGTCAGGGGTGAAGCACTGCACCAAAAGTGGAAGCTTTGGAAGTGGGGCAGTCATTATGATGTAACTGACCTATATGAAACTGCTACCACAGTTCAGATATATTGTCAGGTTCCAGCCTCTAGCTGTTGTCTGATAGCCCTAAATACTTGACAAACTGAAGGCCTTTCACTTTATGTTCAAATTGCCTCATCTCCCTGTCAGAGCGCCATGGGGGACTCCATTAGTTTTCCAACTCCTTTTCCCCCACTGACAGTCATTTAGTTGGCTTCTTGTTGTGAAGGCTGTCCATGTCAAATTATCCAGGCCCCTATTGTCCTTATTACCACTAGAGAAGCCATCATGAGTAATGCTATGGGTCCCTCAGTTGTCACCATTTGTCAGAGGGGAAAGGAGTGTGGTTACATACAACTGACAGGTAATTTCAATGTCTAAAATTACCCCAATTACTCTTGTCATAAACAATTCGATAAATGCATGCCAATAAAAACAGATAAATACACTAAGGTCTTTTTGTATTAATGACTACAGTAATGAGTAAATCATTGATATGATGCTCCTTCTCTTCTAACTATGCTCAGCTGTGTGCTGGCAGTTGGTACCTGGTCAGCACAAATTGTGCCTTCTACTTTCATTATCACATCAGTGAAAGAGAGTTTGAAAGGCCGTGACAAAATTAATTTAAGGGGGGGAAAAAACTGGAGTGCCTAAAGCAGGTGTTAAAATAAAGATTTTCATTTGCCAGGTCAGGACTATGCAGAGATGAAAAGAAAACTATGACCACTGCTGGTGAATTTCACAGATGTCAGAAAGATGAGGTCTTCTTGCTTGTATTTCTTTGTTACATTCAAATGAGAGGGAAGAATAAAGCCAGCACGTTAACATTATTGGCCACAAAACAGCCATTAGAGCGTTGCATTTTTTCATAAACCATATAACAATGCACCGTCATTAAAGCTTACAAAAAAATAACATAACTGCATCACTGCCATTCCTTAACACAACCCATCCTCTGATAGCAAGTCTGAAAAAAATGAATGCGAGCACTGTTACAGCTGGAATTAAATCTGCAACTTGGATCCTTTTTAAAAAAACCTTCTCTATTTGCTGCTGTTTTGACTTTTAGTCATGATCGCCAGCACCAATTGCACCCTGTCTCTTTGCTGACCGCAGTACGAAGTGATGGCTGAAAAACCCATCCGAGGGAAGTTGTTACAGGAAATTGCTCTTGGCAACTATTTGTTCAAGAACCAGAATTATTTTTTTAAACTAACACTGGGAACAGAGTGGAAAACAGGACAGGTTTCCTTAATGAGTAATCTATTTTGGTGCATTCCTGTCTGGACATGACAGTTAACCGAGAGCCCTGAAAAACTTGTAATTACCAGCGTTACAGGGCAATTAATGCATATTACACTGCACTACTCATGGCAGCAACTGTCATTTTCTCAATAAAAATGAATAGTCTTCAGCAAAAGGTGACATTAATTGGTCCTTTAATGAGTATGCAGCAAAGCCAAAGCCAAATATGAACAAAACAGCAATTCAATGAGCGACTTCTGGCACTAGAAAATTGCAATAAATGAGACTAATTGCTGTTTCGAAAAAAAAACTTTAAAAAGCTATTAAATGCAAGATTTCAATGCTGAAGTCTAAAGAGATGGTTATGATGTTAATCCAGGGTTCTCCAAGCAGAGAAAAATATTCAGCGAATTCCAAGCTTCTGACAGCAGGAGATGTTCCACAAATCATGTATGCACACCATATCCATCAAAAGCTATATTCCTGCTTTTATCAGTTTTCAGAATACTTTGGCAATTGCAGAAATCATTGCTCAGTTTCTGGGCTGTCATCTATGTAAATGTGAATACTGTCAATATTTCAGCAAAAAAAGCCTTGCTTCAAAAGGGGTAAGGAAGTACTAATATAGATCATAGTGAACTGCATTAGCATTGCAGAATGTGCACAGTAATATAAAGACACTGCAAAGCTCAAAGAACTAACATTTAAGTGTTTCGCCAATGGGGAGTTTGAAGAAGTTGTTGGCAGCACATTTGATTCGGTTATCCAAATAAAAATTACATTTCAGAAGAGCCTTCATTAGTTTTTAAAAATGGGGGATGGATCGTTCTTACACCACAAATATTTAAGGCATTAAAGATGCTCCCAGTTAAATTGCTGTTATCAAAATGCTAGTGACTTATGCAATTTCACCAAAAAAACTCTTAAATACATCTTTTCACTCCAGTTTATATTGATTTCTATTATTCCTAAACAATGCAAACACTACCAAAGTCAAAAATGACCATTTAAAACAGTATTTATAACTTAATTTTTAAAGTTCAACAAATTAAGATATCAGCTGGCATATACTAAATGTTAATATTCACATTGTGCTATTATTTGATGGCCCATAACTTCCTGGTTCTCCAGCATCGCATGTAGGGGGTACCCGAATGATGCACTGGGGAATCCCTCTACGAAGTTCTCATCTAAGGGTTTACCCAGCAACTGCCCAAAAGTGCTAACTTTCACTGAACAATTGCACTGGGCTAGGAACCATCGAACAGAAGCGATTTAAATCACTAACTCCGGATAGTTCTGCCAATTTTACCTTAATAGTCACTAAATGTCTGAAGGAAAAGAAAATCACCACTCCAGAGCAACTATTTAAACACCGAAGCCAGCCTCACATGGGAACCCCCTCCCCCCACCCCCCTATCCCACTGGTCCGACCCGCCCCCCCCCCCCCCAACCTGACACCCGTAATTTACCGTCTCCTTTTAATTAGTCCCTTTAAACACCTCCTTTACAGCAACTAGTGCCATAAAAGGGGCGTTCCTTTCTTCCCTGTGCCCAAGTTACTCCTCACGGATGCAGCCTTGGGAGCGCTTCCTTGCCCCTGTCTCACCCAGCCTGAGTGAGGGAAGGTTGGGTGAGAAGGGCTTTAGAATCTCAGCATTGGTACACCCATCGACAGTGTCAATCTGACGGAGATTGCCACTCGGAGGAAGTTACCGGCCAATGTTACTAAAATTTCAAATATAATATGGACCGGTGTAGTTTGCCTATTTTGAGAACCAAACACTGCATTTCTATTCATTTAGCTTCCTCCCACATACCATTAACTCAATATTCTTTGATCCTCAACAAGTATATATTTATATATATGTTCGTGGCAACAGTACGGAATAGAACTAAATGAAACCTAAGCCTTTGAAATGCCGTATCACAAGGCATAATTCACTCATTGAATTACTCTTCTGTCATTTTATGCAGCAGATAATCTTAACATTTTAATGATCCCGTGCTCCCAACACACAAACACATTCTTTTTTTTTTAGGCAGGAAGTTGCATCCAAAAACTGACCAGTATAAACTATTAACTTTTACAGTGAACTCCCATTGCACGAGTGTGTTAACAATGCAAAAGTAAATCTTCAAACAAAAGAACTGTTAACATGCTTCTAGCAGCAACTTACTCCAGGCTAGTATAGAAAATCACACTGGAAATGCAGCAAAATTAATGGCACTTTTAAAATGCCCTAATTAGTTTCCTGATGGGCCTTTGCCAACATGTCATATCTTTCACCTAGAGGGCAGGGAGGTTAGTTGCACACTTCTAGATTATGAGTACCATGTTGCTGCTGCATGTTGAACACAAGTCACATTTTGTTTGTCGGCAGGCAGGCTATGCAATGGTTCCTTCACCGGAGTTTCTGCTTCACTACTTCTATATCACTTTATGGGCTAGTTGATAACTGGGGTAAATGGTTTGTTATCATTCAGATCTGCTCAGAAACCAGTATTTTTACAGCCTTTGGGGCTTTTTGTGCAAAATTGCAGTACTCAAGCAGCAAATTGTACTCGTGGTAAGTGTAGAAATTTGAGGATCTGTTGCATCATGCAAAATCACTTGTCCTATTGATAGGTGACAAAACCTTTTAGAAGCGCGGCTGTCTCATTCTACCTGGAATGCACACGTAGAAGTCTAGGACTGTGACAAAGCATGAGATTGATAAGCACAAGAGCACCACTGCAAGAAAATTCACTAGCCCAGACGTAAATCCATCATAACTTAAATCAAAAAGGAAAAATAAAAACAAAGTGAACAATAACAAGGTTTTATGCATACATGTTACAACTAGAAGATTGAAATAGAACCTTCAAATTTAGCTAAAGAAATTCATGGGTAGATCTTTGCACACTGGCCTGGTGATTTTATATCCTCTTGTCAAACCTCTGCAGTTTTATTTGTAGTGATACATGAATGAGAAGGTTGGAGGTTAAAGTTGATATTCGGGCCAACAGGAAAGCAGACAAACCAGATTCAGGAGGTTACAATGATTAGTACATGAAGACTTGTCCTCAATCGTTACTAACTATGAAAGTCCACATTTTGTGCAGCAAGCAATTTATATTACAATACTGAATGATCCAATCGAAAGTTGCAATTAGCTGACCTCTTGTTTCAACAAAGTCAACCGTTTAACCTTCTGAGCACTAAGACATTTTCATGCTTTTATTTAAAATGACAACTTCTTGACAAGGTAATGAAACAAAACTAGTTGAAGAAGGATATAGTTAAATATCTGTTTTGTTTATGCTATTTAATCATGTTTGATGGTGTATTGCTGTTAAGCAGAATACAGTGTGCTTTATTAGATATAAAGTTATTTCAATTAAGCAAGATTGAACTGCTTAAAAATGAAACCAAATTTGTTAAAAATCTTTGTTCAAAAGAAACTGCATTTTTTTCCTGGCAGTACGCCACCTTTAATAAAAGGGGTTTGTTATAAAAAGAGGACCGTCTCGGAAGACCTTGCAGTTTGTGGATTTCACCACGACAACTAACTGGCCGGTGTAATTGATTGCTGTGCACTGAGGTGAAGGCAAACAGTGCTAACAAATCTACACAGGAAAGGACAAGGTTGTGGAAGGGACATTGGGCTCTAAAACAAGAATAAGTCAGGGTTATTTATAAACAACAGACTGTGCTGTCTACAAGCTTGCCAACAGCAATACCATTCAAACCACACCAAAGCAGTTGCCTATCAATTAGCCTGACTTGAAGGTGCTCCATAGCTAAGAGCAATAAAGAAAAAAAGCACATCTTTGACTTTTTATTGAATTATTTATAAGAAATAAAAACAAAAGGTGTTGCAGATCAGATTTCTATCATTATCGACTGCAATAGTAAGACATGGGGCTATTGTGGTACCATTTGCAGAACCTTAATACTATACCTATTCTGCAAGATTTTATTCCTTTAACAGGATTCTGGACAAAGTTCAATATAAAGGCATTCCTGGGCTTATCTACAGAACAGAGCATGGATTAAACTTTAATTAAATATATTTTACTGTAAAGCCTTCAAAGACCCAAAATGGAGCATCGCATTATATTACTCCTGGCAGTTCTTTGAATCACGCATGAATGCTCATTTTTAACCTTCAGTGTACCATTGAAGGATCATCTGCTGAGAGACTTGCACTTTCTCTCTCCCCTTGCCCTGTAATTAAGGCTTTTAATGCATTTCACTGTCACTTACTACAAAGCTAGCTGTGTGTGTGTACATAAAATGAACCACTTAAGAGTTTTACTTGAGAAATCTTTTAAAAATGTGTTAGAATACCATTTCTTTCCTCCAAAAAATCCTAGGTGATTTAAAATCAAAAGCGGGTGGTGGGTGAGAATTGTCTCTGGAGTTTAAGAAAGATTTTATTTTGACTATCCAACAACAAATAAACCAAAACTATCTGAAGAGTGTAATAAAGGTAGCTAATTTAGCTACTGACTTGTAACAACCATTTAATGTTTATGTTTACCTCAAATACATCAAATAAAAGTACATTCACTGAGTTTTTGGACAACTTAAGAAGCAGAGGCATTCTATTGACACTTAATTTCTAAAAATTGGCATTAAAATTGTGATTTTTTAAATCCATAATTATGTAACGACCAAAAATGACAAGAATACATTTTTAATACAAAACGTTTATATATGAAACATTAAGACAGATTATATTATGTCTCCGAATTCAAGCATGGATTTGGTTGCAGTTCACTTCATTGAATTTTTCAAAAATACGTTAATTTGACAGACAGACCAGTTTATTTGGCTTGGCTTAACTAAGGGACTGCTTATCTGTGAGGTGAGTTGCCTTGAAAACAATCTTCGTAACAACTAATTAATTAAGAGTTCAGTTTATTTTTATGCCAAGTTTTACTTTCTTTTGGATTAAATTCGCAGTCCATTATCCCTTTGGAGGACAGCGGGAGCATTTCTGTACCAACATAAAAAATGTAAAGTTCAAAATGTATATGTTTATAATAAATCAAGCAAAGTTCTTTAGTTCTTTCCATGTCTATAATTCTGCTATAAAAATCTACTGTAGTTTAAATGCTTAATAGATCATTTTTGTAGATGCTATGTTAACCTAGGCATCATCTAAAAACTGAAGATATAAATTTCACAAAGGATCGTAGTCAGTCAGTTAAATAATCCTCAAAGTACATGAAATCTAAATGTAGTCTCAAGATCTTCAGCTGCACCATCAAATTTTTATTATGTGAAAGGGTGAGGGTTTGTATACATTTATGTTCAAGCAACAGTGACACCTAATATTCCACAATTCTCTGTATTTGGTTAATATGCTGACATCCACACCAGAAAAACATAAATATTTCACTGCAGTTCAAAAATTACATCTTCAGCCCCCTCAACATGAGGCGATTAAAACCTTTCCCATAAGCGCAAGTATTACAGGACACACTTCATCTTTACTTCCCCCCCCCCCCCCCACCCATACATTTAGGTTTTAAATTGTGTTGTTTCTTTTCTCTGGGCAAAATTCAATTCATAACCTATTCAGATAGCCAAGTCGTACCACGAGTTACTTGTAGACAGAACCCAGCAATGATAAATACAGTTGATCGCTTCATCAAATGAGTCGAAAAGTCACCACTGAACAAACAGGACACTATGTACAGAATATCATAAATTTCTGAAAGCTGACACAAAACAACACTGTACGTTAATTCTTCAGTTATCAGAATGAAAAACAAATCATACAATTTGCACATTTTTCTTGTAGCAAGAAACAATGATTCACATGTGCAGTGATTTGCTGCCCAACTAAAGCAATACAAATTTCACAGCTAAACCTAGTGACATTCTAATCAGATATATGGCCCAAAGTGCCCGATTTTGGCATTCATCTTACTGAATGCTTCCTGACCAAACTCCTACATTCAAAACCAGTTTGAAATCTAAATGCTATTTCAGAACACTGAAGATATTAAAAAGTTCATGAAGTACAATATCTACAATAAGCATGCAAGAAAAGAGAAATAATCTTTGCAATAGGTCTATAAACCCTTTGTTCCACCTTCAATATTCATCTACCACTGCAAGGAAAAATTGCTGTGATAGATAGTAGTAACTTCCAACAGGGCTTTATGCAATAATTTTAATAATTGCCACCTCTTGAGAAATATCAACTATTTTTAATGGAAGCTGCAAACTTTTGATGTAATGGCATTGCGTGAACTTTCTGGTGTTTATTTCAGCAGTTGTGTACCTATACAGAGGGAAGTACATAATCCTCCCCAACATTAATGATGATGTTTATGGTTTGTTTATATCTCTAACCCATGCCCAGTTATAGAGCTGGGAAAAGGTTCATTTACAAGGCTCTGAATTGCTTGAATTGGAAAGGGAGCAGAGCAGTCCACTGGAATTCTCTGTCCAAGTGGCCATTCTTCATTTTTCAGCCTAAAAATATTATTGGATGCACAATTGGCAGCTTCACCCAGTCACCTTGATAGTGAGCACGCAAAATTGGTTCCTCCACTTCATCGGTTTCGAACATGGAAGCTGCCAGCACTACTCATTGGCATCTTGCCTAATTGGGGGTGGGTTGGATCAGGAATCTCAGGTGTCCACAACACCATTTAAAGACAGTTGCAGGGGAGTGTAATGTGGCTGTAACCAGAGAACTGTATACATGGCAGCAGCAAAGTTGTTTAGGACTATTAGGACACTACTTTGGAGGTGTTGATCGAGGAGGTTGGCAAGAGATGTCCTCTTTCTAACTAGTGGAAGGACGACATACAGGCAAAATTCACAACACATTCCCAAAAACATTTCACCAAGGACATGGCTGCAATCCATGAAAATGCTGACTGACCTGATGAGCGTTCCACAAGCTCATACCTCTCAGATTCTTAGTCCTGCACTACCTGTAGCCCCCTAGCCCTCACAGCGTTACCCCTCTCCTGCTTCTCATCACTTCTTTCTCATGACTGCAGCACATTTGACACCAGCTCCTTTTGTTGCCACAATACATAGGACCTGCAACTTACTTACCTCACCTGCTTACACTTTTACATCCTTTTACACAAACTTCACTTAGATCCTGATATGCACATCCTCAAAACAGCTCATGGGATTACCAAGAAACCAGAAAATACTGGTACGCATCACAAGGATGGAGGCAAAGCGAGGAGGAGGATTATTTTCCATTCATGCACTGTCATGGACAGGGCACAAGTCAAGAGTGTAGCACTGGCAAGGCCGAAGGATTAATACTGCAATTTTTCTTTTTATAGATTTAGAATACCCAATTAATTTTTTTCCCAATTAAGGGGCAATTTAGCATGGCCAATCCATCTACCTGCACATCTTTTAGGTTGTGGTGGTGAGACCCACACAGACATGGGGAGAATGTGCAAACTCCACACAGACAGTGACCCGGGGCAGAGATCGAACCTGGATCTTATGCGCCATGAGGTAGCAGTGCTAATCACTTCGCCACCGTGCGGCCCTAAAGAAACATCACTTGACCTAAACGTAGAAATGACCAACAGAGACTTTGCAGGATCCTTTGTACTTCAGAGTCAGTTAAAGAGATGAGCACGAGAAGTTTCCATTATATTACGACATGACAACAGACTGGGAGATAAGATAGCCCAGCAAGAAGTTCTCAAAGGATAGGCTCACATCTTAAACCTGCCCAGTCGAGGGCCTAGATGACTCACGAAGACTGATGACTATATATTAGTACTTTCCAAGTGCACTGGCCTGCCTGATAACAAGCGTGCACACATTTGAGAACATGGGGGGAGTCTGGTTCCAACGTGTGAGGTCTTTGCACCCAATATCGAGATAATGCAGTCAATCATAGAGTAGCTGCTCAACTGTATGAATAATCAATGATGGAGCCACTGGTAGCAGCTCTGACAGTTTTGACCGGAACTGGTACGATCTCAACTGATGTTACTGCTGGGGAATCAGGTTTGTGAGCAGAACCACGGCTCAATAGATCGTAACTTTCACTTTTTTGAGAGTCACAGGACTGTTAATCAACGTTTCACAAAATAATAAAACATTTATTTAATAAGGTTAACGATAAACAATACACCGTCACCCCACATACATTTTTACAGAGTATATATAGATTTATAAGCATTACACAAGTTCCCAAAAGATGTTTTCAGTAAGTACATAATCTATGTAAAACAATGGGTGAAATACTGTCAGACACAATACACTCTGAAACCAAGTGACAGGTGCCACTCAATACAACGTCTGTGGATTTAGCATCAAATCCTGACAGATATGTTACACTGTGAGCCAGTGGGTCTCATTGGGACACAAAAACATGCCTTGGAATCTTCTCTCAACCCACTCTTTCTCATGGATGTCTTCACCAAAAATCCACTCCACTCCCAGGATTTCAATCTCTTCTTTCCATTTTCCTCTTTGTCACATGCATTCAAGCTTCCACAAAATCTCTTAGGTACCTAGATATGCCAATAGAACACTACTACTTCACAGACTGTATGAAGGTGACAACAAACTTTTGATTTACCTCAGATATCTTGCTTCTCACTTATACACCTGTTTTTCGGTCTACTTAACTCAGAGCACTTTTTTGCTTTTCACTTCAACTTCACCCAAAAGGACCGTGTTCAACTTCTTGTTTTTTGTTCTTTTAACTTAACTTCCTGAGACATAACTCGCTGGTTTCTGGACTTTTCCTAGCCACCTGGTCGTATCTAGCTCCTCCTGGTCCAGCTGAAAATTAAACTCAAAATTCTTTCTAATCTTGATGGCCCCTGGTTGCTGAGCAATATCCTAATTTTTCTTTACACCTTGTTGACTTTCACATCATAAACCCTTTAATTACAATGCAGGTACAGTTTAAAGTGACCAAAACTCACAGACATGCAGGCACCTTTGTTTACCATGAAGTTAACTAAAGTTTTAACCCTTTCTTAGGCAGAAACACAAAATTAAACTTACTTAAGCCTATACCATATTTCTAATACCCACCAATACAAATATAGATTATTTAAAACGACCTCTGTTTCCTGACTTTTGCCATCTTGGCTCTGCATTCCAGCACTTTGTGGCTTTCAAGGTCAGAATGAAAGCACGTCAGCATCAGCTCAGTGGGAACCAGTCCCAGCTGAGTGGAAAGGTTGCGAGGCCAAGTCCCCTCTGAAGCCCGAGCAGATAATCATGTTTGACTTACAGTATTGTTGGGGTGCTGCACTGTTGAAGATGACAGCCTTCAGATAGATCATTAAACGGAGACCCTGCCTGGGCCCCAAAACATCCCATGGCTTTATTTCAAAGATCAGCAGGGGCGCTCCACCCCACATCGCTTTATGAAAAATGAAATGAAAATGAATGAATGAAAATCTCTTATTGTCACAAATAGGCTTCAATGAAGTTACTGTGAAAAGCCCCGAGTCGCCACATTCCGGCGCCTGTTTGGGGAGGCTGTTACGGGAATTGAACCGTGCTGCTGGCCTGCCTTGCTCTGCTTTCAAAGGGGCAGCACGGTAGCATTGTGGATAGCACAATTGCTTCACAGCTCCAGAGTCCCAAGTTCGATTCCGGCTTGGGTCACTGTCTGTGCGGAGTCTGCACATCCTCCCCGTGTGTGCGTGGGTTTCCTCCGGGTGCTCCGGTTTCCTCCCACAGTCCAAAGATGTGCGGGTTAGGTGGATTGGCCATGATAAATTGCCCTTAGTGTCCAAAATTGCCCTTAGTGTTGGGTGGGGTTACTGGGTTATGGGGATAGGGTGTAGGCGTTGACCTTGGGTAGGGTGCTCTTTCCAAGAGCCGCTGCAGACTCGATGGGCCGAATGGCCTCCTTCTGCACTGTAAATTCTATGATAAAGCCAGCGATTTAGCCCTGTGCTAAACAGTCCCTTTAAAAAATATAAGGGCTTGTTCTGCACTCTATCATATTCCCATCATTACATCAAAGAACAAAGAAAAGTACAGCACAGGTACAGGCCCTTCAGCCCTCCAAGCCTCCGACCATGCAGGCCGTCTAAACTAAAATCTTCTACACTTCCGGGGTGCGTATCCCTCTATTCCCATCCTATTCATGTATTTGTCAAGATGCCCCTTAAACATCACTATCGTCCCTGCTTCCACCACCTCCTCCGGCAGCGCGTTCCAGGCGCCCACTACCCTGTGTAAAAAGGTTGTCTCGTACATCTCCTCCAAACCTTGCCACTCGCACCTTAAACCTATGCCCCCTAGTAATTGACCCCTCTACCCTGAGGAAAAGTCTCTGACTATCCACTCTGTCTATGCCCCTCATAATTTTGTAGACCTCTATCAGGTCGCCCCTCAATCTCCTTCGTTCCAGTGAGAACAAACTGAGTTTATTCAACCAGGCAACATCCTGGTAAATATCTTCTGCACCCTCTCTAAAGCCTCCACATCCTTCTGGTAGTGTGACAACCAGAATTGAACACTATACTCCGTGAATGTAGTTTCTATAAAATGCTTTGGGCTGTCCTGGAAAGGCACCAATGTCAGATGAATGGAGAGAGTTACATCATTTCTGCACCCTATTCTCCTTCAGAACAGTGGGATGGTTGAAGCTTAGCCCCATCAGAATGCTAATGGCACCAAGGTAAAGGTATATGCTTTTCTCTTTCAGACCACTGCCCAATCTTGTTGACTCCAGGCAGTCAGCCGAGTTATGGGGGGTGGTGAGGCGCATGTAGAACTCCTCAGCAACTCTTCTTGGGTTCAAGATAGGTGTCACAGGTGTGGTGGTGAGGGGGTACCCCTCATTGTTCTCATACAGTCACATATCGTATGACCTGATAATATGGGTGGCAGAGTGGAAGGTATTAATGACGAATGCACAAAATAGACATTATGACTACTGCCAGGGAACCACTTGCCAAGCATTATATGTTTTCTGTCAAGATATACTAAATGGACATTAGGGAGGGGAACCCTCTTTGAATTCAGAAATATCTTATGTGGCGGTTGCAAAATAAGGCGCGTGCTGCATCTGTTACTCTCATGGGACGTCTCCATACTGTGGCACTTTGTATCCTCACTTCTCTGCAGACCCAACCTAAATGTCACATGTGCAGTTTCAAAACTCAGCTTAGGGATTTTTCTTGAGTGAACCTTGCTGCAATAATGTGGAATCCAGTCTCAAATATAAAGGGCAGATTTTACAGCACTAACTGACTTAGGCTATGTATGAGATGCATCGACTCTCCTCAGGGCCTCCTGCCACAGCCCGACTTCCAACTCCCATCCCAACTCTTCTTCCCACTTACTCTTCACCTCCCCTATTGGAACTCCTTCCCACTCCATCAGTTCCTTACATATTTCCGAGAGCTTCCCCTCCCCAACCCCCGTCTTTGACATCACCTTGTCCTGTAGCCCCCTAGTGGGAACCCGGGACCTGCCTCCGAACAAAATCCCACACTTGCAAGTCCCGGAAACCATTCCCACCTGACAACTCGAACTCCTCCTCTAGCTCCCCCAGACTCAGGAAACCCTCCTCAATGAAAAGACCTCCGAATCTCTCGATCGCTGCCCGTTGCCACCTCCAGAATCCCCTGTCCAGCCACCCCGGAGTGAACCGGTGGCGGTCACAGATCGGTGGTGACCACACTGACTCCAGTCCCGTGTGCTGCCTCCACTGCCCCCACACCCTCAGGGCTGCCACTATCATCGGGCTTGTGGAGTACTGAGCCAGCGAGAACGGCAGAGGTGCCGTTAACAGAGCCTTCAGACTCGTGCCCTTACAGGATGCCGTCTCTACCTGCTCCCACACCAACCCCGCCCCCCACTACCCACTTCCTAACCATAGATATATTGGCCGCCCAGTAATAGTTGATAAAGCTCAGAAGTTAAGTACTATATCTAACTACTTCTTGAAACCATACAATGTTTGGGACTCAACTGCTTCCTGTGGTAAGGAATTTCACAGACTCATCACTCTCTGGGTGAAGAAATTTCTCATCTCTGTCCTAAATGGTCCACCCTATACCATCAGACTGTGACCCCTGGTTCTGGACACATCCACCATTGGGAACATCCTTCCTGCATCAACCCTGTCCAGTCCTGTTAGAAGTTTCTATGAGATCCCCCTCATTCTCCTGAACTTCAGCGGATACAACCTTAATCGATTCAATCTCTCCTCATACGACAGTACCACCATCCCAGAAATCAGTCTGGTAAACCTTTGCTGCACTCCCTCTATAGCTAGAACATCCTTCCTCAAATAAGGAGACAAAAACTGCACACAATATTCCAGATGTGGCCTCACCAAGGCCCTATATAATTGCAGCAAGACATCCCTGCTCCTATACTCGAATACTCTCGCAATGAAGGCCAGCATACTATTTGCCTTCTTTACCGCCTGCTTCACCTGCATGCTTACTTTCAGTAACTGATGTACGAGGACGCTTAGGTCTCGTCCCACGTTACCCTCTCTTAATTTCTGGCCATTCAGATAATAGTCTGCCTTCTTGTTTTTGCTACCAAAGTGGATAACCTGGCATTTATCAAATTATACTGCATCCACCATTCATTTTCCCACTCACTCAACTTGTCCAAATCACACTGAAGGATCTCTGCATCCTCCTCACAACTCACCCTCCCACCCAACTTGGTGTCATCTGCAAATTTGGAGATATGACCTTTTGTTCCCTTATCTAAATATTGTGAATAGTTGGGATCCTAGCATTGATTCTTATGTAAGAATCAAATGTAATATTTTGACGATTGTAAAAACATTTTCACATCAAAATTAAAAATAAAGTTGGTTTTGTTCAAACATCATCAGGGAAGATTATTATTTTGCGCCGTTTAAAAATGTTAATAAAGAAACACATTTTCAATTTTTCCACACTTTCATTTAATTTAATGGCGTTGTTCATTATTTTGCTTCTATCCTTGGGTAAAAACTAATTTTTGTTGACTGACCTGTTAATTTGGATGCTGAAATTAAGTGAAAACTTAACATTGTTCTGAATTAACAGGTGCTGTATTTAAAATAGTTAACTATAACCAAGTGATAAAAATTATCACATTTCTAAGCACCAGACAAGAATAAAACAATCTCTTCAGTACTATTTGGCAGCACGATAGCACAAGTGGATAGCACCGTTGCTTCACAGCGCCAGGGTCCCAGGTTCGATTCCCCGCTGCGTCACTGTCTGTGCAGAGTCTGCACGTTCTCCCCATGTCTGCGTGGGTTTCCTCCGGGTGCTCTGGTTTCCTCCCACAGTCCAAAGACGTGCAGGTTAGGTGGACTGGCCATGATAAATTGCCCTTAGTGACCAAAAAGGTTAGATGGGGTTATTGGGTTACGGGGATAGGGTGGAAGTGAGGGCTTAAGTGGGTCGGTGCAGACGCGATGGGCTGAATGGCCTCCTTCTGCACTGTATGTTCTATATAGCTCCAAACATTTATCAAATCGAAATGTCCTACTCTTTACATTTCTGTTGTTACGCAGAAATAGAACACAATGTCTGACGTTTGAACAGATTTTGTTTTGGCATTTCTGAATCATTTGGGTGTGGAAATAGTGATCTTAATTTGACTCTTTCAGCACACAACATATAAATATGGGGCAACAGCTATATCAGAAACCTCAACAATTGTGAAGGTAACAAAGTATGACAAACTCTGGTTCAGAAAATAGAGATATGCAATAGGTTTGAAATTATAAATATATTCTCATCATATTCCCCTTTAGCCCTTCAACCCAAAATTATACATAAACGACTATCGTTTTTGATTCCTAGAAATAAAATTCCAACATCTATTTGTTTTGTGCACTGTCCTATGGAAAAATATTGGAAAACCTTATTACACATCAACATTTAATACATAATCGGTTACCCGGCTGTTTTTTCTGAGTGAGTAATTGGGTGGCAGACTGTTCATCTGACAGTTTTTTTTGTAAGGGCACACTTTTTTTTCTTATCAATCTTGCTGTAAGTTGGTTTTTGCTTTGGATTTTCTGCTGTATTTATTTACTAATTAGATAGCTATTATTTATTTATTAGTTGGATAGTTTAGATAGCGTTGAATTTTATAAGATCCCATTGGCACAAATCCCAACATAAGAAAATATATTATGGTCCAAACAACAATACACCTTTAGTAAAACTTAATTACAAATACCTGAAATATTTACAAAGCACTATAATTTTCTTGAGAAAATCAAAATATCAAAAGGCAAAATAAACACTGTTAGAATGATACATCCACTGTCCTATAGTTAAGGTCATTAAATTAAATCAGAAACATTTAGAATTCATTTACATTTTTCCATAACGATAGTCAATGATGCTTTAAATTCATCAATGATGGACTGCTTAAACTTTTAACTGTGAATGCCTTTAAATGAAACCATACAAAATTTGCCAGAGTAATATAATCTCTGTGAAAATTACCATTACCAAACAAGAACATTTTGAAATGAGAAGTAAGAAGGTCAATGCTGAACCATTTTGACAATTCCAAGTGGTCAATGATTATAACATACGACATTAGAAACCTTAACCTACCCACATATGAGTGATAAATGAGGCATTTTGTGCCATTACATTCCCATAAATCACTTCAGTCAACTGCTGACGGCTTTTATCAGATATAACCTTTTCAAGCTTCTATTTGACTGCTAACATTTTCAACTTTGACACATGTGCAGTTTACAAATTCCGCAGCTGATTAACTCTAGACAGCAACTGACTGTTTCAAGGTGGTTAGAACTTCATATTCTCAAATAGCTCTAAACAGATATAAACACAACAGTGCTGCCAAACCCCTTTTGATAAATTCCTATCCACAGCCGTTAAAATCATTCAACAAATTTACTTTTTGCAGCACATAACAGCAGCCAGTCTTCATAATATTCAATATGCTGTGGAAATCTTGATCTTAGTCATGTGAATACTGTAAGTCTAGTACTTCAGATAGCATTAGTTTTGATAAGGTCTAACTAGACATCAAAACTTAGTAACAAAACCGGAGCTGACACACAGACAAGAGACGCAGGAAGGTCAGCACAGACACTATTGCAGCTGATAACCTCTTTATCATAGAAACCGCATATTCAAAAATTGTTGCATTGGAAACATTTCCCCATAGCATTAATCCTCAGATCTCGTTCCCTTGACATTTTTTGACATGCAACCCATTAGGAATTCACAATTTTTTTTATTTGGATAGGAATGCAACATATGAGAGGTGCTGTGGAGTAATAATTTGACAATTGAGATGTAAATACTAGATCTTAAGAATTTATTCCCAGATAAAGGCATATTTAATACCTAAAACAAAGGGAGAAATTATCAATGTAACATCAAGTGTACTGTTGATGGTGACATAGTAGTCTCAGGCCAGGTATGATAATCAAATGGTCACTGGCCACAATAAAGTGCTCTCTTTGACAGTATGGAAAGAATAGCAATAAACATGGGTAATTATCACTCATGAAAATCCACAGGATGTCTATAAATACATTTAAGATTTAGCTGCATGTGAAGACAACTTTTGTGCAACTTAGTTACTAAGATAGATAACTCAATTAGCAGAACATGTATCAAAATACTTGGATGGAAAAAGGAAACAAAAGAAGATTGATGGCGGAGAAAGTTCACCGATTCCCCTGCCGTAATATTCATGCAATGGACCCAACAGCATTTTTGTGCTGTCTTCACAAGCAAAGCTTCATTACCCATCACTCCACAGAATTTCTTTTATTATGAGGTTACCAGTTTGCCAACTATTGTTTCAATGATGAATGCTAGTAGTCAATTGTGTTGCAGCATTAATAAAACAACATTTGCTTTTTACACTGAGCAAACATTAACATTTTCAATTTACTGTTATTTGAGGATTAAAAACAACCAATTAACCCCATCAAAAACAGTGACAGACGTTGGGTTTCCAGATCGAGAGCAAAGAGAGGCGGATAAGAAAATGGTCTTTCAGTAAATCACACACCAATATTAATAAGATTCATTTGATCTTCTAACTTTGTATTTTTGTTCTGCTAACATTTATATTTGAAGTCACGAGCCCATTCTCATATTTCTTTAATAGTGAGGTTTAGAAAAATCCAGCAGAACATTTGCCGCACATGTTCTTTCTGCAGCACTGCATACACTAGACGAAAAATGTTGTTTTCATATTTTATATCTCATACAAAGATGGAAAAATTAGAATTATTTCTCAAAATTGTGGCTATGGATCGTGTGTGAGCACGGGAATGGCTGTGTTTTTGCGAGCTCCGGCTCTGCTCATCTTTCAATCTGTATTTTTAATCCTTGCACACATATTGTTCTCTATTTTCAGTTTCCATGGCTATTACTATGTGCCGCTATTTGTTGGTCAATGTTACACCACTTTTAAGTCGAGACAATATGCTTTAATATATGTTGATTTGTTGCAGCTGGTGGGAGTTGCATTGGGGCCTGGTACTTGGTGGCATGACTGCCTCGGAGAGGTTTCCCACCTGAATGCGGTGCACACCGATGGATGCTGACTGCGAGCGATGAAGGTGATCCATCTCAGTCTTGGCGCTACGATGCAGGACGTTAAAATCCAATTTTAAGAGTTGCGAGATGTCTTTATTGAGATGGTGGCGGGCACAAGGAAGTTCTTGTAGCAGTGTGTGCGCGGGCTCTGGTGGAAGCATGCCTCCGCATGGTGGAGTTCCTGCTGCATGGCCTGTCGTCCATCCAAAGGGGTTCGGGTGATGACGACAGGGAACTGGTGAGACTGGTATCTTTGGTGAGGGGGGGTCCTCAGTCAGGTTTGAGAACTGGCTGCCATGTTTTGGGAATCTCAATCTGGAGGTAGGGCAGCTCCAATTCGCTGGAGCACATTTAACCCCGTCTCCGAGGGCTAGGATTGGGTGGACCTTTCATCCTCAAGTTCTAGGTGTTGGATTGTGAGCTTTGGTGTCATGAATACAGACCGACATGACGTTTGGGTGGCCTAATCATTTTTTTTTGAGTGGTCCTGTTTGTGGCATGGGTCGGCCCTCCCTCCCCTCCACAGTTTGTCAATTTATAGGTCTCCCATCCTGGAGTAGATTTCCCCATTTTAAGATTGGGAGAAGTTTACATTCCTTTTGTTTCTTGGCCCCAAAACTTCTTCTGGTTCTCGGAGTGGGGTACTGGTGGTCTGGTAACCTGTGATGTCCTTTCACCTGGGGCTGGGAGATGGGATTATGGAAATTTGGATTCTTGCTTTTGGCTCTTGTTCTTGCTCTCTTTTTACTTCTTCTATGGGAGATCTTAGGCTGAGTATTAAGGTTTGGTTGTGTCGCGTCCCTCTCTTTGTCATTTTGCCATCTAGAAGGTGGCTGCCTGTTCCGATCTGGAGAGGAGTTTAAATTGTCCTGTAAGAGTTAGTTGATCACCGTTTAGCACTGGGATTCTTGAGGTATTGTTTTCTTCCTCTGTCATTTTGTTTTGTAGCTATGAGTGAGATGTAGGTCTGTGATGTTGCCTGTACCCTATTTGGGTGCAGAAAGGTAATTTATCTGTGGAATGAATTATTAGGGATTGTGACCCCGAGTAATCTGGTTTTATTTGTTCTCAATTATGTAATGACTATTGTTTTGTGCTGTACATTGATATCTATAGCTATCTTTCTGCATTCATTTGTTTGATGCGATTTAAAAAAAAATTCCAATAAATAGTCATGTAAAAAAAACTGTGGTTATGTTATGACGGCTCACAAAATAGTGGTGAAAATACTTTTTCTAAGGATGTCAGAAACATTGCCATTGCCTTCTCACAATTTTGAGGTATAGCTTTATCGCATACAAATAAAACATTTAAGAATAGTTGTAATCAAATAAATTTTAGCTAATAGTGTCATGCATTACAACATTTTGGGGGAACAGAGTTTGTGGCAGGGTCTGAAGAATAATGGCCTTAGTCTAGCCAAAATTTAGTTGGAGGAAATTTCTACTCATCCAATACAGTTTTCTGCAGAAGCAGTGTGATCAATCAGAGGCAGTGGATTGGTGGAGAGGTATAGCTGGGTGTCATCGGCATGTACATGAAACTTGAAGTTTTGTTTTCAAATTATGGAGCTGACAGGCAACATGCAGATGAGAAAAAGGAGGAGGCTAAGGATGGACCATTGGATGTCTTGAGAGGCAACGGTTTGAGAGTGGGAAGAGAAGTTATTGCAGGTGATTTTCTGACAACAACTAGATAAAGAGGGATTGAACCAGGTGAGGGAAAGCTGACCCAGATGGACAACAGAGCAGAGGTGCTGTTGGAGGATGATATGGTCAATTGTGAGAGAAACTTCAGACAGGTCAAGAAGTTTGGGAGGTAGTTGATCATAGTCACAAATCACACAGGAGGCCATTGATAAACTTTGAGAAAGGCTGTTTAAGTGCTGTGGAAAGAACTGAAATGTGATTGGAAGGACCAAAATGTGGAAAACTGGGTACAGATTTGGGAGATGAAAAAAAATGTTCAAGGACTTTGGAAAGGAAAAGCTGGAGATGGGGCAACTGGGAATAAAATGTAATAGTAATAGAACTAAAATAAGGCAGTAACGTTCCTAGATAATAAACTTTGCTCATGTGGCCAATGTTCAAAGCTGGGGAAGAGAGGATGATAGTTCCATAACTCAGAAGTTGATTGGGTTCAAGGTTTAGTATCATAATGATCATTTACAGTTACCCCAAAACTTCCAACAATATTCTAAACATCTTATGCTCTCAGAATATTCATGCACATTTCAGCCAAAAGGGTTCTAAATATTAGAGCAAATAATATCAATCTAATCAGGAGAAAAGGATTGTCATATTTTACTTCCAGAAGTTAACCTGACATCATGTCTATAAGAAATGATGCAGTGTAGCAAGCCCCAAGGAGCAGTCTTTAACTGTTCCTGAAGAAATGTGATTTTAACAATAAAGAATGCATTCAAAATGTCAGATGTAAATGTCAATTAAAAATTACATATAGGTCTGAATCGTAAGGTCTGGAGGTTGACATTCTTTGACATAACAGAGTGTCTGCGACCAGGCCTTGGGCAAACTCAACAGGATCTATGCTGTCAGCTCATATACTACAGAAACTCAGACGCTTGTCTAATCTGAATGAAAAATAACATGAAAATTGGAGCTGAAGCCTTGGAGTAATGTTGATGGACGCTGAAGGCGTTTTTTGTACCACGTGACAGCTTCAACTAAACAGGATTGTATTATAAACAGTGAGACCAAAGCCAAGCACTAACAGAATGGGAAACAAATAAAAAATTGGCTAAATTCTTACTATGATAAATATCGTCGATTTCATATTGGACAGAGCAATAGTCACACCTTTATTTGATATATAAAGAATATATGTGCGGTTAAATAAGTTTAATATTCGTCATATCTTGGGTTTAAATTAATTAAATATATATAACACTATAGTTACATTTCACCATATCTAAACAGGCCACAGATAAAATAATGACTTTATAAAAACAAAACACTCCAATTACAGAATTGAGCATTCAACATAATTCAATTGATTAATTCTTTGAGCCAAATGCCATTAACAGCATTTTAATTATTCCAGTTTGGTATCTAATTAGGAAACAGACTGTTATTCAGTACAGCAATTTTCCATATTCAGTATTTATTAATAAACCATTTTTTAATACAACCAACACATTCTATTGCAAAACTCCCCCCCCCCCCCCCCCACAAATTTATTTTGAGAATTATATGAACTCTTGATACCTGACACCTCTTTTAGTTCGCAATAACACAATGCATCCCCCTTAACTGGACTTCACGCCTACCCCAGACTACAAAAAACCAAATATAAAATCTGTCTCTGACTTACGCTGGGTGAGCCTTGGAAATCTGCTCACATTCCCATGCTTTTGACACTAAAAACTGAGGCAAAGCTTTAGCAGCAGAAATTAATACTATAATGACAAATAATAGGAATAACCTCATGGCCTGGGAATGTTTATCACATCATCCAACTATTTCCTGCTGCATGATTGCAGGCAACAGAAACAGTCTTAAGAAAAGACATCTTTGAAATGTGTGTCTACACTTCTTCTAGTGCTGACTGAACATTTATCATGCATTCACCAATACCAATTGAAAATTAATAGTACTGCAATTGGTTTTTTCACCCTACCTGCCAATAATGCAGCCTTGGACTGACCTACAGTCCCATGGTGCTGTTCTAAGGTCAGGCCCTGCCAGCATTACACCAGTGTGTCAAAATATGTCAACAAACCATCCGCACTACAAGAAGAAGAATGACCTTTTATTTCTTCATGTATGGAGTGCCGATAAAGCCAACAGAGGCTGGGCATGCATGAGCAGTTTTTCAAACAGTTTGACACTCAAAGTTCCCAAGCGCATTTTCCAAACCACAAATGTAAAATAAGGCTACTCCAACTTTTTGTAAAGTTGCCACGTCTAGGTGATATTCCAAAAAGCCTTTCATTCGGCATACCGAGATCTGTGCCAACTTAAAATAAAACCTCAGAAGTTGCCTTAATTAAGTTGTCGCCACATCTACATAAAAAGTTCCAATCTTCAGAGGTGCCATTTTTCACCTGAACACAAAAGAAAATTTGTAGCTCCTGTATTGTTAATTGTGCTATAACTGTATTCTGTCATTAACTCCGTGAAATTAGGGTGAGGCAAAATCTTTTGCTTTAGTGCCAAATATAATTATAGAGCTGTCTTAATACCAAACAAAAGAACTTTTTTCGCTGGTCTGGCACAGCTCATAATTCACGGCTTATTTAAATAGAAGGTTAACACTGAATATTAACGGAGGCACAGTGGAGGAAAGCGCAGGGGGCGACCTACGAGTATGGGGAAAAGGCTAGTCGGATGCTGGCACACCAGCTCCGTAAGAGGATGGCAGCGAGGGAAATAGGGGGAGTCAAAGATGGAAGCGGAGCCACGGTTCGGAGTGCGACGAAAATAAACGAGGTATTCAAGGCCTTTTATGAGGAGCTGTACAGATCCCAGCCTGCAGCGGGGGAAGAGGGGATGAGACGATTCCTAGATCAGCTGAGATTCCCGAGGGTGGAGGAGCAAGAGGTGGCTGGTTTGGGGGCACCAATTAGGTTGGAGGAGCTGAGCAAGGGTTTGGGGAGCATACAGGCGGGGAAGGCCCCGGGGCCGGACAGATTCCCGGTGGAGTTCTACAGGAAGTACACAGACCTGTTGGCCCCGCTACTGGTGAGGACCTTTAATGAGGCAAGAGAGGAGGGGACCCTGCCCCCGACAATGTCGGAAGCGACAATTTCTTTGATCCTAAAGCAGGACAAGGACCCACTGCAATGTGGATCGTACAGGCCGATCTCGCTCCTCAATGTGGATGCAAAGTTGCTGGCAAAAGTGCTGGCCACAAGGATCGACGACTGTGTCCCGGGGGTAATCCACGAGGACCAGACGGGATTTGTAAAGGGCAGGCAACTAAACACCACTGTGCGGCGGCTCTTAAACGTGATAATGATGCCATCGGAGGAGGGAGAGGCGGAGATAGTGGCAGCTATGGACGCGGAGAAGGCCTTTGACCGAGTAGAGTGGGAGTACCTCTGGGAGGTGCTGCGCAGGTTTGGGTTCGGGGTAGGGTTTATCAATTGGGTTAAGCTCCTTTACAGAGCCCTGATGGCAAGTGTAGTGACGAACCGGCGGAGGTCGGAGTACTTTCGACTGTACCGAGGGACGAGGCAGGGGTGCCCCCTGTCCCCCCTGTTGTTCGCATTGGCAATCGAACCATTGGCCATGTCATTGAGGGAGTCTAATAAATGGAAGGGGGTGGTCCGAGGGGGAGAAGAGCATCGGGTGTCGCTATATGCGGATGACCTGTTGCTGTACGTGGCGGATCCAATGGAAGGGATGGTGGAGGTCATGCAGACTCTAAGGGAGTTTGGGGAGTTTTCGGGCTATAAGCTCAATGTAGGGAAGAGTGAGCTCTTTGTATTACAGGCGGGGGACCAAGAAAGAGGGATAGGGGACCTACCGCTGAGGAGAGCGGAGGGGAGCTTTCGGTATCTGGGGATCCAGATAGCCAGGAGTTGGGGGACCCTACATAAACTGAATCTGACGAGGTTGGTGCAGCAAATGGAGGAGGATTTCAAAAGATGGGACATGTTACCGCTCTCGCTGGCGGGTAGAGTGCAGTCGGTCAAAATGGTGGTCCTTCCGAGGTTTCTGTTTGTGTTTCAGTGCCTTCCCATCGTGATCACGAAGGCCTTTTTTTAAGAGAATAGGCAGGAGTATTATGGGGTTTCTGTAGGCGAATAAGACCCCGAGAGTAAGGAGAGGGTTCCTGGAACGCAGTCGGGACCGAGGAGGGTTGGCGCTGCCAAACCTGGGGAGCTACTACTGGGCAGCAAATGTGGCGATTATCCGCAAGTGGGTTATGGAGGGAGAGGGGGCGGCATGGAAGAGGATGGAGATGGCATCCTGTAAAGGAACGAGCCTGGGGGCGTTGGTGACGGCACCGCTGCTGCTCTCGCCGACAAAGTATACCACAAGCCCGGTGGTGGCCGCAACGCTAAGGATCTGGGGCCAGTGGAGACGGCACTGGGGTGCAATGGGAGCATCGGTGTGGTCCCCGATCAGGGGTAACCACCGGTTTGTCCCGGGGAAGATGGACGGGGGGTTCCAGAGCTGGCATCGGGCGGGGATTGGAAGAATGGGGGACCTGTTCATCGACGGGACGTTTGCGAGCCTAGGGGCACTGGAGGAGAAGTTCGAGTTACCCCCGGGAAATGCCTTTAGATATATGCAGGTGAGGGCTTTTGTGAGGCAACAGGTGAGGGAATTCCCGTTGCTCCCGGCACAAGAAGTTCAAGATAGGGTGATCTCGGGTGTATGGGTCGGGGAGGGCAAGGTGTCGGAAATACACCAGGAGTTGAAAGAAGAGGGGGAAGCGCTGGTAGAAGAGTTGAAGGGTAAATGGGAGGAGGAGCTGGGGGAGGAGATCGAGGAAGGTCTGTGGGCTGATGCCCTAGGTAGGGTTAATTCCTCCTCCTCGTGTGCCAGACTCAGCCTGATAGAATTTAAGGTGGTCCACAGAGCGCACTTGACGGGGGCGAGGTTGAGTAGGTACTTTGCGGTGAGGACAGATGTGGAAGGTGCTCAGGGAGCCCGGCGAACCATGTCCATATGTTTTGGTCATGCCCGGCACTGATGGGGTTCTGGAGAGGAGTGGCGGGAGCAATATCTCAGGTGGTGAAAGTCCAGGTCAAGCCAAGCTGGGGGCTAGCAATATTTGGAGTAGTGGACGAACCGGGAGTGCAATCTAGAACTGTTGCTAACTTGCTGTTGTCTCTTAATTTGGCTCTGTTTAATTACGTTTGCTCAAGAGTCGCCAGATATCTTTCGATACAGCCACAAGATTCCAAAGCGAATACTGATCAAAGACTCGATACACCAGTTAGTAAGTTCAAAAGCAATGTTCATTTATTTACACAGTCAAATATACTCATGCATAAAACTCTACAACCTAAACTATCACTATTACTAAAAGCCTATACTTACTTTGGGTGCCCACTCAGTCAGAGGGACAATGGCCGTTGCTCGGTTCGGAGGCTGCTGGGTTGAGCTGTTTACAGGATAGCAACTAGGAGCGTCTATCTCGTAGCGTGCATGGACTTGAAACTTACTTGGTCTGGAGCAGCTTTGGTGGGTCTCTCCTCGCTGAGAGCCAAGGCCAAGAGAGAGATCCTCTCTTGGGGAGTCTTTTTTATACCCCAAAAGGGCTTTGCGTGCTTTTGGGCGGGCCTTGAACTTGGCCCCAATTAATTGGGCCGTTGCCCAATTGTCCTTATCGATTTTCTTCCAATAGAGGGGTGGGTTCCCTGGTTGCTGAGCGTGTCCTAGGTGGCCGGTCTGCTTTGTTTTAGTCTCCTCTGGCGCCAGGATGTCTGCCTTAGCATTGTTTACCTAACTGTTGCCTTTTGTTCCCGGGGATGGCTCATTAGTATGTAGATGGTTCTGCAGTACCGGTCCTGTCTGAGAGCTACAGCTCTAATCAACAGACAGACCTTGCACCTGCTTGCTTTTTCGGTATTGTTCAATTTTCCCTGCATTCTTTGCAAGTGTCCATTTTGTAATCGGGACGTGGCCATCCCAGATGGCTACAGAACACGTGTGACAAAATTTGGGAACTAGCAAGTATGACATAAAAATGACACTGAAACACTAAATAAAAAGATTTAGACAAGAATAACTTAATTATTGAAGGTGTGTGATAGTTTGTCAATTTATGCAGTCATTATCATAATCCTTGGCATTAGAAGATAACAACAATTCTCATTTATCAAACAAATTATTTTCTAAATACCATGGTACGGCCTGTTGGAAAATACGATAAGGCTATTTTGGCCCTAGAATTTTTCCAGCCAGAATGTTCTTCTCCCTCTCTTTCACTACACATAACATGGTCACCTTAGATTCATTTTGGCCACATGCTGCAGACGTTTAAGCAAGAAAAACCAAAATAAAAATGTAGCAATGAAAAATCCATCTGGTTCATTTCATTCTACGGTCACAATTAAGATCAATCTAGACCATTTTTCAAAGTACCATACTGCCTTTGTCCTTTCTTTTACTGTGAATCAAAATTTGACTTGTTTCTATTCCCATACTTTATCAACTTTGTGTTGTATTGTGTTAAACAGCAATTTGTTATAAGTAGCAGTTATATGGTTCATCTACTTGTAAATTTTATGCCAGGTGGTACAAGACAGACGGCTCAAATTACCTTAACCTACAATTTATGTAAAATTAAAAAATTGTGAAAATTATCCATCAGATCTATGGTAGCATGGCCTGTAATTAAATGTTGCTCTCCTGGTGGTCGGCAAAAATATCTCTGGAACCAATAGATTGATGTTTCCAATTTTTGGATCTCTTCTTCCATAATCAGCCTTTCTTCAAAAGCTGTATTTATGGATGACCAGAACAGGTTGAGCTCTCAAGTATCCCCTCATCATAGTTCAATTATTCAAGAACTATTCTCAACTCTTCCCGACCGGATTAAAGTAACATTCACAGAGCTTAGGAGCAAACCTACCACTTTCCTGACAGGTTGTAATTATAATGAAACCAGAGGGAAGAAAACTGGAAGATAAAAATGAGCAACTGTTCTAGTATAGAAAACACAAAAACAATTCTAGCAACTGACAGGTTAGTATTGAATACAAGAGAAGGTAGTTTTGCTTGTGGAAAATAACTTAAAAGTAAATTAATCAACTATTATTATTAATTCAGTAACCTCTAGGGTGGCACGGTGGCTAGCACTGCTGTCTCACGGCGCTGAGGACCCGGGTCACTGTCCATGTGAGTTTGCACATTCTCCCCATGTCTGTGTGGATCTCACCCTCACAACCCAAAGATGTGCAGGGTTGGTGGATTGGTCATGCTAGATTGGTCATGCTAAATTGCCCCATAATTGGATTGATTTTTAAAAAAATTTAGTAACCTCCGTATAATGCTGATGAGTTTGTCTATTTAGGATGCAAGATAAAAACAAGCAAACCTTGATCAGAGTTACGGTATGGACTTTACAGTCAATCTTAAATCGTGCATGCATTGTAGATATCACGAAGTACAATATGCTTATAACTAATGTATTAAATTTTCACACAATAACCTTGAATTTTGCTTTAGATTAGTAGTGGGCAATTTGCGGATATGGCCCACCAAGGTTGTGCGTGTGGCCTACAAGTCATTTTGTTGACTTTTGCCCACGTACGGAGATGCCAGGTTCCGCTGGTCACCGTCTGTGTAGTTTTCCTTTCACTAAAATGATGCGCACGTAAAGAAAGGACAAGTGAAGTGAGGTTCGAACTGATTACTCACGACATTGACTGAGAGCCTTGCGCTCCTTCCACGTCCAAAGCGGAAATATTTGTTTTGTTTATACTATTTGAATATGATAACTCTATTAATATATAAATAATTAACTCATTTGTGAAAATTTGCCATGTATTAAATGTATTTAACCTTATTCATAGGGTGATGGGTTAGTTAACATGCCCAATTTCAATCTTGTAGCCCTCTAACAATGCTTTAGATACTACTCCCTGCTTGCTCAAAGCATTGTGGGGTCCTATTCTTTGTTTAGTGTGAATTTTATTTAGTCATTAAGCTTTCTGGTGCTTATTTTAAACAAGACAGTAATTAAAAGACTACACACTGGTTATTCCCTTTAGAGGAATCAGCATGGATCTAGTAAGGGGAGGTCGTGCCTGACAAACCTGTTAGAGTTCTTTGAAGAGATAACAAATAGGTTAGACCAAGGAGAGCCAATGGATGTTATCTATCTTGACTTCCAAAAGGCCTTTGATAAGGTGCCTCACGGGAGACTGCGGAGTAAAATAAGGGCCCATGGTATTCGAGGCAAGGTACTAACATGGACTGACGATTGGCTGTCAGGCAGAAGGCAGAGAGTTGGGATAAAAGGTTCTTTTTCGGAATGGCAACCGGTGACGAGTGGTGTCCCGCAGAGTTCAGTGTTGGGGCCACAGCTGTTCTCTTCTCTATATATTTTTGAAATATATTTTATTGACATTTTTCAAACAGAGATTTTCCGTTTTTACAACTTAATAAAGGAATATGCATTAAACGTTATTTAAATAATATATTAAACTAACAACAAATGAAAAAAGAGATAAAGCAAATATCAACAACTGGCAAAAAACAAAAACACAGGATAATACCCCCCCCCCCCCCCCCCCCCGGGTTGCTGCTGCTGTCCTTTCTGTTTTTCCATTATCGTTCCGCGAGATAGTCAAGGAACGGTTGCCACCGCCTGGTGAACCCCTGAGCCGATCCTCTTAACGCATATTTTATTCGCTCCAGTCTTATGAACCCTGCCATGTCGTTTATCCAGGCCTCCAAGCCCAGGGGCTTCGCTTCTTTCCACATAAGTAGAATCCTACGCTGGGCTACTAGGGACGCATAGGCCAGAACGTCGGCCTCTTTCGCCTCCTGCACTCCCGGTTCTTCTGCAACCCCAAATATAGCTAACCCCCAGCTTGGTTTGACCCGGGCCCCCACCACCTTTGAGACCACTCTTGCCACACCCTCCCAGAACTCATGCAGTGCCGGACACGACCAGAACATGTGGGTGTGGTTCGCCGAGCTTCCCGAGCATGTCCCACACCTATCCTCCACCCCAAAAGACCTGCTCAGTCTTGCTCCCGTCATATGCGCCCTGTGTAGAACCTTAAATTGAATCAGGCTAAGCCTGGCACATGAGGACGAGGAATTTACCCTGCTTAGGGCATCTGCCCACAGCCCCTCCTCAATCTCTTCCCCCAGCTCCTCTTCCCATTTTCCCTTCAGCTCCTCTACCATCGTCTCCCCTTCGTCTCTCATCTCCCTGTATATTTCCGACACTTTACCTTCTCCAACCCATGCCCCCGAAATCACTATCGTGGATCCCTTGCTTCGGGAGCTGCGGAAATTCCCTCACCTGTTGCCTCGTAAATGCCCTCACTTGCATGTATCGGAAAGCATTCCCTGGTGGCAACTTATATTTTTCTTCCAATGCTCCCAAACTCGCAAACGTCCCGTCCACAAACAGGTCCTTCAGCTTCCTAATTCCTGCTCGCTGCCAACATTGAAATCCCCCATCTATCCTCCCAGGGACGAACCTGTGGTTATTCCTTATCGGGGACCACACCGAGGCACCCGTCACTCCCCTGTGTCGTCTCCACTGCCCGCAGATCTTCAAGGTCACCACCACCACTGGGTTTGTGGTGTACCTTTTCGGGGAGAACGGTAGCGGCGCCGGCGCCTTCAGGCTTGTTCCCTTACAGGATGCCATCTCCAGCCTTTTCCACGCCGCACCTTCCTCTTCCCTCATCCACTTACGGACCATCAACACATTGGCGGCCCAATAGTAGTCACTCAGACTCGGCAGTGCCAATCCCCCTCTGTCCCTACTGCGCTGCAGGAACCCCCTCTTTACCCTCGGGGTCTTTCCCGCCCATACAAAGCTCATAATGCTCCGATCTATTTTTTAAAAAAAGGCTTTAGTAATCAGGATGGGGAGGCACCGAAACACGAAACGAAATCTCGGGAGGACCACCATCTTGACAGCCTGTACTCTGCCCGCCAATGACAGGGGCACCATATCCCACCTCTTAAAGTCCTCTTCCATCTGCTCTACCAGTCGCGTCAGGTTAAGTTTGTGTAGGGTTCCCCAGTTCCTGGTCACCTGAATCCCCAGGTATCGAAAATTCCCTGTCACTCTCCTCAGCGGCAAACCATCTATCCCCCTGCCCTGTTCCCTGGGGTGCATCACAAAAAGTTCGCTCTTTGCCATATTTAATTTATATCCTGAGAACTCTCCAAACTCCCTGAGTATCTGCATTACCTCTGGCATCCCCTCTACTGGGTCCGCCACATATAGCAGTAAATCGTCTGCATAGTGACACTCGATGTTCCTCTCCCCCTCTAAGCACCCCCCTCCACTTCTTAGAGTCCCTCAGCGCTATGGCCAATGGCTCAATTGCCAACGCGAACAGTAACGGGGACAGGGGGCACCCCTGTCTTGTACCCCTATGTAATCGGAAGTACCCCGATCTTTGCCTATTTGTAACAACGCTTGCCACCGGGGCCCCGTACAGGAGTCTAACCCATCTAATGAACCCCTCCCAGAACCCAAATCTCTTCAGCACCTCCCACAAATAGTCCCACTCCACCCCATCGAATGCCTTCTCTGCATCCATCGCCACCACTATCTCTGCCTCCCCCTCCGGTGGGGGCATCATCATCACCCCCAGCAACCTTCGTATATTGACGTTCAATTGTCTCCCTTTAACAAACCCTGTCTGGTCGTCATGTACCACCACTGGGACACAATCCTCTATCCTTGTCGCCATCACTTTGGCCAGCAGTTTGGCATCTACGTTTAGGAGGGAGATGGGCCTGTATGACCCGCACTGCAGCGGGTCTTTGTCTCGTTTCAGAATTACCGATATCATCGCCTCCGACATTGTGGGGGGTAGTGTCCCCCTTTCCTTAGCCTCATTGAAGGTTCTTGCCAGAAGCGGGGCCAGCAGGTCCATATACTTCCTGTAAAATTCCACCGGGAACCCATCTGGTCCCGGGGCCTTCCCTGCCTGCATGTTCCCAATTCCTTTGATCACCTCCTCCACCTCAATCTGCGCCCCAAGACCTCCACCCTCGGGAACTCCAGCTGGTCCAAAAAGTGTCTCATTCCCTCTTTCCCTTCCGGGGGTTGGGACTTACACAGCCTATCATAAAATGTCTTGAACACCTCGTTCACTTTCCCTGCTCTCTGCTCCATCTTTCCCGTTTCGTCCCTAACTCCTCCGATCTCTCTTGCCGCCCCCCTCTTTCGACGTTGTTGGGCCAGCAGCCGGCTCGCCTTTTCCCCATATTCATATTGTATTCCCTGTGCCTTCCTCCACTGCGTCTCCGCCTTTCCCGTCGTCAGCAGGTCAAACTCTGTCTGTAGTCTTCGTCTTTCCCTGTATAGCCCTTCACCCGGGGCCTCCGCATACTGCCTATCCACCCTCAGAATTTCCCCAACCAATCTCTCTCTTTCTTTACCCTCGTTTCCCCTTGTGGGCTCTAATGGAAATCAGCTCTCCTCTAGACACCGCCTTCAGCGCTTCCCATACTACCCCCACCTGGACCTCCCCACCATCATTGACCTTCAGGTATCTTTCGATGCATCCCCTCACCCTTCCGCATACCCCCTCGTCCGCCAGTAGTCCCATGTCTAATCTCCAACGTGGGTGCTGCTCCTTTTCCTCTCCTAGATCCAGATCCACCCAATGTGGGGCGTGATCTGAAACGGATATAGCCGAGTACTCCGTTCCTGCCACTTTCGGGATGAGCGCCCTTCCCAAGACAAAAAAGTCTATCCGGGAATATACTTTATGGACGTGGGAGAAGGAAAACTCTTTCCCAATCGGACTAGCAAGTCGATACGTCCCAGCATTCGCTTCATGAATCCCGCGTCATCCCAGTTCGGGGCATATACGTTCACCAGCACCACCACCTCACCTTGCAATCTGCCACTCACCATCACGTACCTGCCCCCACTATCCACCACTATGGTCTTAGCCTCGAACGATACCCGTTTCCCCGCCAGTATTGCCACCCCTCTGTTTTTCGCATCTAACCCAGAGTGGAATACCTGTCCGACCCATCCTTTCCTCAGTCTAACCTGATCCGCCAATTTCAGGTGCGTCTCCTGGAGCATAACCACGTCCGCCTTCAGTCTCTTTAAGTGCGCAAACACCCTTGCCCTCTTAATCGGCCCATTTAAACCTCTCACATTCCACGTAATCAGCCGGGTTGGGGGGCCATTTACCCCCCCACTCGTCGTCTAGCCATCCCCTTTTTTAAGCCAGCTCCTCACCCAGGTCCCATGCACCCGTCTGTCCCCCAGACGGCGCCCCCCGTCCCGACCACCTCGTCTCGTATCAGCTCCCCCTTACCCTCACCAGCAGCAACCCAGTTAATCCCCGCCCCCGCTAGATTCCCCTCTAGCTTGATTGCTCCCCCCATATTGCTTCCGGGAGTCAGCTAACTCTGGCTGACCTCGGCTTCCCCCGTTTATCCTTTGACCTCCCTGTGTATGAGGCCCCCTTCCTTCCTGCGCCCTTTTTCTTGCCTCAATTTCCATAGAGTGGGGAAAAACCCGCGCTTCCCTCTAGGCCCCACCCCTAATGGCGCAGTTCCCTCATTCCCCTTCCCTGTCCCCTTTTCCACCGGCGCCCACATTTCTTCGTGTCCCCCCCCTTGGGGGGGGGGGGGGGATTCCCCGTCCAACATTCTTACGTATTAGCCCTCCCCTCTCCCCACTTTACATTTCTGTGCCACCACCTCGCTACCTCTCTCCAGACATCAATTTCTCAAGTCTAGTTCAATTTCTCTTCCTGAATGAATGTCCATGCCTCCTCCGCCGTCTCGAAGTAGTGGTGTTTGCCCTGGTGTGTGACCCACAATCTTGCCGGCTGCAGCATCCCAAATTTGACTTTCTTCCTATGGAGCACAGCCTTGGCCCGATTGAAGCTCGCGCTCCTTCTCGCCACCTCCGCACTCCAATCTTGATATACGCGTATCACTGCATTCTCCCACTTTCTGCTCCGTGTCCTCTTAGCCCAACTCAGGACCATCTCCCTGTCCCTGTAGCGATGGAACCTCACCACTATTGCTCGTGATGTTTCCCCTGCCTTTGGTCTTCTCACGAGGACCCGGTACGCTCCCTCCACTTCCAGGGGGCCCCAGCTCCCATTAGAGTATGGAGCATCGTACTCACATACGCCCCAACATCAGCCTCCTCTGTCCCTTCAGGGAGACCTAAAATCCTTAGATTCTTCCTCCTCGAGCTGTTCTCCAAGGCTTCCAGCCTTTCTATGCACCTCTTATGTAGTGCCTCGTGCGTCTCCGTTTTTACCATCAGGCCCTGTATCTCGTCTTCGTTCTCGGCTGCCTTTGCCTTCACTCCACGGAGTTCCATCGCCTGGACCTTGTGTGTTTCCTTCAATCCCTCGATTGCCAGTAACATCGGCGCCAGCACCTCTTTCTGGAGCTCCTCCACTCATCGTCGGAGGAACTCCTGCTGTTCCGGGCCCCGTACCATCTGGGCTCCCTCGGCTGCCATCTTGCTTCTCCCTTCTCTTCCCTGCCGCTGCTCCAGAGGATCCTCCGCTATCTGGACACTGCTGTCACTCCTTTCCATCCACACCCGGGGGGACTTCTTCCTTTGTCACCTCACACTGGGTTTGGCCGTAAAAAATTTCCGTTGGGGCTCCCGATAAGAGCCCAAAAGTCCGTTGAAACGGGAGGTGCCGAAACGTGCAGCTTAGCTGGTCATCGCCGCAACCGGAAACCGTTCTCGTTATATATTAACGATCAAGATGACGGGACTGGGGGCATTCTGGCTAAGTTTGCCGATGATACAAAGATAGGTGGAGGGGCAGGTAATATGGAGGAGGTGGGGAGGCTGCAGAAAGATTTAGACAGTTTAGGAGAGGGGTCCAAGAAATGGCTGATGAAATTCAACGTGGGCAAGTGCGAGGTCTTGCACTTTGGAAAAAAAGAATAGAGGCATGGACTATTTTCTAAACGGTGACAAAATTCATAATGCTGAAGTGCAAAGGGACTTGGGAGTCCTAGTCCAGGATTCTCTAAAGGTAAACTTGCAGGTTGAGTCCGTAATTAAGAAAGCAAATGCAATGTTGTCATTTATCTCAAGAGGCTTGGAATATAAAAGCAGGGATGTACTTCTGAAGCTTTATAAAGCATTAGTTAGGCCCCATTTAGAATACTGTGAGCAATTTTGGGCCCCACACCTCAGGAAGGACATACTGGCACTGGAGCGGGTCCAGCGGAGATTCACACGGATGATCCCAGGAATAGTAGGCCTAACATACGATGAACGTCTGAGGATCCTGGGATTATATTCATTGGCGTTTAGGAGGTTGAGGGGAGATCTAATAGAAACTTACAAGATAATGAATGGCTTAGATAGGGTGGATGTAGGGGAGTTGCTTCCATTAGCAGGGGAGACTAGGACCCGGGGGCACAGCCTTAGAATAAAAGGGAGTCACTTTAGAACAGAGACGAGGAGAAATTTCTTCAACCAGAGAGTAGTGGGTCTGTGGACTTCATTGCCACAGAGGGCGGTGGAGGCCGGGACGTTGAGTGTCTTTAAGACAGAAGTTGATAAACTCTTGATTTCTCGAGGAATTAAGGGCTATGGAGAGAGAGCGGGTAAATGGAGTTCAAATCAGCCATGATTAAATGGTGGAGTGGGCTCGATGGGCCGAATGGCCTTACTTCCGCTCCTATGTCTTATGGTCTTAAAAGATAACATTAGATTGTCTTTGGCTAGATGAAATCGAGAATTTTAAGCAGATGCCTTTTAGATGTCGTTGGTTGAGACTTGTTTCATGCAGGATGTTGTAGGATTAATTAGTGGTGAGGTAACAATTTACTCATCCTCTTACGCAACATTAATACTCGCAGAACTGCTGCATTATTTTACTGAAGCTACTGATTCAGCACTAACTGGACCAAAACATTTCAAATTTATACAGCTTTAAGATAATGGGGTGCAGTACAATGCTTAGCTCTATATGTTTTTATTCGTCATGGTGTGGTATTTCAATGCTTGGCAGTGGAGCAAACGCTCATTTTTTTTTCATCAAATGTAAATTCATGAATGTACAGGGACAGAATACAGCCAACTGCAGAATGAATTTCCTCTTTTGGCCAAACAATTCAGAACTGCGTCCTTACAGTGTTGCAATTTTTTTCATTTCCCACAATAATTTTAATGGCCTTTCTGACAGAGATTACCAACTTAATAAGGTTACTTTTGGAAAAGTATAGACTCTTCAATGCTGTGAACTGAAGTCCACGTAAAAATGGAGTAAATCTGCATGGGTCTCACCTCCACAACCCAAAGATGTTCAGTGTAGGTGGATTGGCCACGCTAAATTGCCCCTTAATTGGAAAAAAAAATGAAGTACTCTAAATTTATCTTTAAAAATGGAGTAAATCTCCTCCAGTTAATTTTTTGTGGAATCCTGAAAATTGGCAGACGTTAAGCTACATTTGGGACATCGAGTAGAAAAACTAGCAAGTCATGCTACAGTTGTATGGAGCCTTGGTAAGGCTGCACTTGGAATACTGCGCACAATTCTGGTCGCCACACTACAAGGAGGATGTGGAGGCTTTGGAGATGGTGCAGAGGTGGTTTACCAGGATGTTGTCTGGTCTGGAGGGTGTTAGCTATGCGGAGAGGCTGAATAGACTCGAACGACAGAGATTGAGAGGCGACCTGATAGAGGTCTACATGTTTATGGGAGGCAAGGATAGAGTGGATGGGCAGGCACTCTCACAGTGTGGAGGGGTCAGTCACTAGGGGGCATAGATTTAAGGTCCATGGAGCAAAGTTTAGAGGAGATGTGCGAGGCAAGTTTTCTTTTTTTTTTTTTACACGGGGTGGTGAGTGCCTGGAACATGCTGCCAGGTGAGGTTGTGGAAGCAGGTACATTAACGGCATTCACAACCTTGTGGCTGTGTCGAAAGATACCTGGCGACTCTTGAGCAAACGTGATTAAACAGAGCCAAATTAAGAACCAACCAAAAGTTAGCAACAGTGGTATCATGACCGGTACGGGTCAAAGGGCCTGTTCCTGTGCTGTATTGTTCTTTGTTCATGACCTGCAGCATTTTATGATGGATTAAAATCCAACTTCCTTGGTTGAAAGAATATTGTTGTGATTTATTGTTCCACATAACTTCCCAAGGGAGGAAAGCAAGTACTTTGCTTTGACTATTTTTTCCTTACTATTCCATGCTCTTGAAATTATGAAAAAAAGTATTGTGGCACTTTCCTAAATTTAATCTACTCTTGAGCCTTTATTCAATCATTTTCCCAGAACGGTTTGGACAATGCAAATCTAAGATCCAATGGAAAACCTTGCACTCATTTCAATTGGTCATAGCTCAACTGTGGGTGCCAACTTTGAGACTAAACCTGAGCCTTCAAAATTATAATTAGTATGGAGCTATTAAGAGAAAAGGGATTTCTTTCTCATTCCAGAAAGGTCATGTAAATTCATGATGGGTGGCACGGTAGCACAGTGGTTAGCACTGTTACTTCACAGTGCCAGGGTCCCAACTTCGATTCCCGGCTTGGGTCACTGTGCGGAGTCTGCATATTCTCCCCGTGTCTGCGTGTGTTTCCTCCGGTTCTCTCCCACAAGTCCCGAAAGACATGCTATTAGGTAATTTGGACATTCTGAAACAGGCGATGTAGTGTGGCGTCAAGGGGATTTTCACAGTAACTTCATTGCAGTGTTAATGTAAGCCTACTTGCGACAATAATAAATATTATTAATTCATCGAGCTGAAGTTGAAAAAGTCTTAAAACAAAGAACTGAAATCCAGTATTATTCCTTCACCCATTTACTCATAGTATGTAGATGAAGAAGAACATGTTTCTTGGATTTTCTTCTGTAATATGCTTGTTTTTGAAGCAGCAAATTTGGTAATATCATGTCAAATGTGAGATACAACAACAAACGTGACATAAAAAAAGAATGGTACCTGTTCCAGTAGCTCCAGAATTGGTCCTGCAAGTAGCACTGGTGGCTGTATTCATCCCCAAATGAGGCCTTGCTTTCAATCCAATGAATCACATGACCATCAATGGCTATAAAAAAATGATTGCACTTTCAGCTTCACTCTTCAATTAGGTGTCTTTCTAACAATCTAGGATAACTTAGACAAGTCAACATTGGATAGACTGAAAAAATCCATCTGCTTTCTACAATTTACAATAAGTAGCTTTCTACTGCATTGTTCTTTGCAAAGCACTCCCATTATAGCTCATCCTGCAAATGCTATTTGCCCCTCAGGTATTCTTATTTTCAATTCATTTCAACTATGGAGACTGGCTTAAATGCGCTTCTGTAAAGGAAAGCTCAAGTAATTTTACACCACTGTTGATTAACACATTACTCATTCATAGTTTGCTTATCGGAATCATGTAGATTACAATCAGCATTATTTTAAGATTATAAGAACAGATGGAATGAGGAACGACTACCTTATCTATGTATGTTGTTCTGCCCACACAGCATGTAGAATTTAACTTAGTAAATGGACTTCAACAAATCCATGTTCTGAGGGATGGCTCTGCTTCAACAGGACTTGTGATCCAAAACTAACCAAGCAAAAGTCCAAAAGAGATAGCCATCTCCACAGCCTCACTATTCAGCTTTGGCTGTCATAATGACCAAATAAAAGACAATATCTGCCTCCCCTCTCACAGTAGTAGAGGAACCATTGTAGCTTGAAGAGTATTTGATCATCTCAATCTATACCTATCCGTACAGCCTTGAATACTCAGCCACAGTTTGTCAACTTCTTTTCTGAAGGAGTTCAATTGTTACAACACTAACTGCTTTTTCTGCAGATCTATTCCACACATATATCTCCATTAATCCGAGGGGAAACCAAATTTATTCTGATCTCACATCAGGACCGATCATTTTAAATAAAAGTGGCCCTAAGTTTTAAGATTATAGTTGGGAGTCAAATAAGCTGGTTTACATTTATATCATTTGCACTTCTTGCCACTAACAACTTGATTGTGCCTCACTTAATTTTCTTTGTTACAAATAAATAAGTTTAGCTGTGCTGTTTACTATTAGAATTGAGAGCCCTTCTGAAACCTTGCTGCTCTTCTCCATTCTCAACACATTATTCAAATACTATACTTTTTGTTCAGATAAAGTAAAAGTAAGCGTGACAGACCTTTATGCATCTATTTCTGCTAGCTACCAATTCTAATTTGATCTATTCCCCTCTTTGATGCCTTTCAGTTATTCAGTTTATCTGAATACCTCACACTTTTGCTCAAGGTTTGTCTCTCCTTTGCATTGTTTTTTTCCCCTTGCCCGCAAACATGGTCTTCTTTTGGTCTTTTCTGTCCTGTAAGTCTCACACACTTATGACTCTCTCTCGTTTCCACCCCCCCCCCCCCCCCCCCCCCCCACCACACTTCTTTTTCCTGTCCCTTTATTTAAACTTGCAGCCAGATTCAGTGTTTTCATCTTCTTACCACAGCAGAAATAAACAGACTTTCGCTAAGCATTAGGCTAATTTCCAAATTCACGAGAGTCCGAATGCCATAAAAATAATGGAGTCAAATTAGAGCTGCAATTTTAGGTAATTTAACATTCTAAATTCTCCCTCTGTGTACCCGAAGAGGTGCCGGAATGTGGCGACCAGGGGCTTTTCATAGTAACTTCATTGCAGTGTTAATGTAAGCCTACTTGTGACACTAAAGATTATCATGTAAAACTCAAAAAAACTCTACCTTCCTATTAGGCCTCCTTTCAGGTCATTACAAAACTAATTCTTTTAAAATATTAAAATGAACATCAAGGCGGTCTTCCACTCTTTAAGAACGGGCAGATCGTTGCTTCCAAGGCAGGTAGCAGGAAATTGCTCCGTCGGCGCACTTACCTCGGGAAAACGTGTTTGGAACGGTGAGATTTACACTCCAAGAAGCGCTGGGGCGGAACATGGGATAGAGAGTCAGGCCCACCAAACACGGACACGGATGATAGGCAGCCAGCGGGCTGCCAAATGCCAAGGCAAGCTGTTTGGAAACACCACCTCAGTTATATGGGACTTTGTCTCAATGGCTTTTAAATGTTGGGGCCTCTAGCATAACCCCTCATCCCCATCACTCACTCCCCCTCATTCCCCCACCCCCAGCTCCTTGTGGCCAACATGCCAATTTAACGTCAACTCATGCAAACCCATGCCTCCACCCACCCACCACTGTCTGCCCGTACACTCTTCATACCAACTCACCCAATATTCATCAAGATATCATGTTGAGATGAAATAAAATAAAGATCTAATTATCTCTTAGAGTTTCCACCATAATCAAAATTGTCCAGTTCACGAAAGCCCACTCAAAACATAAAAAAAACCCTCAAGTTCTTAATCCATTATCAAAACAAACTTTAAAAAAAACATAATCCACATCAAAGCTAATCCTTTAATAACCTATCAAACTGCGAACTTAGGAGCCTCTGCTGGGATAACTGTAGGTTGCTGAAAGCAGCCAATCATTAATAATGATATAGTATTAGACCGTGGAGCAATGTCAACAAACTGCTAAAACAGATTTTTTAACCCTGACACAGGTAGGTTGTTTTTAATTTTTAAAGTGGTGGGATTACAGTTCTACATACGTTATCCGTTCTTCTCAAGCATTTATGTCTCCTCCCTAAACTCATGACTCCCACCATTGCTAGAGTGAAAAATGGGGTCTGTTTGAATACATCACAAAGTTCATATGGTCCTGCTAAATTCAGGTTTCCCACTTGTGAGAAACGTGCCCAGCCACTTTTCCCCCTACTGACGAAAATAGGATCTGTTGGAAATGGAGGCAGGACGTCTGCATCCAAGTCCTGCCCGCCATTTTTAAATGTCCACAGAGTCTCCATGATTCCATAAAAATCCAGCCCAATGCCTTTTTGCATCTGTCCCAAATCAAAGTCATTATATGCTTTAATGTTGGGCTCTTACCCGGAATTTCTGTCTGATCTAACGGGCCATAGGATCCATCAGCTTGGCAGCTGGAAAAGTGGTACCATGCACTGTACAGTTCAGTTGATTAATTAGTACCATGAGACAATCTATTTCTTTCACTGATGTACATCTAGAGCAAGATATTTTACTTCGATCTTGCCTTACGTGTAGTAGATCATGGTTTTCCACAGTGACCTTTGTCTTTCAAAATCAATGTCAGACTATGAAAATGAAGTACATGGTACATGCAAAAAGTGGGGATTTGCTTTTTGCCTCCAACATTTGTATGGGTCATGTCAACTTCAGACAGTAAGTAATTATTTTTTTTGTCCATGTTTTAGTGCTATTTTGGTGTTGGGAGTGATGAAAACAGGTTTGAAGGGGACTGAGACTGTATCTGAAGCGAGCGAACTGTTAATTCTAAAAGTTTACATGGGTGCCAGGAAGATAGTTTGGGCGAGAATAAAGCTGAGGGAGCAGAAAGTGGGTCTCATAGACAAGATGAATTTGGAGAGGGCACATGGAACTATATCTTTGCAATTTTACTAAGTCAGTTTGGTGTGGGGTTTGGGGGAGGGGGGGGGAAATGTGCAGCTGGTGGCGTTCCTATGCATCTGCTCCCTTGCTCTCCATTGTGGTAGAAGTCACAGGTTTGGAAGAATTATTAGAAAATGCAACTGAATTAAGGCAAGGAAGCTAATGGTATAGGTAGAGCTGAGGAAAGTGGTGGCAAGCCAAAGCAGTGCATCATCAGCTTACTTGTGAAAAGTCACCCTATGCCGGTGGATGTCATTGTTTGGAAGCAGCATGCAGACGAAAAAGAGGCCAAAGATAGACTTTTGGGGGGATACCGGAGATGATTGCAGAGAGAGGGCAGAAGATGACATTTTTGGGGATACACTAGCTATGCCTTGAAAGACAGTAATAGGACTGTGCAATACCAATCACATGGAGGAGGATAGGATGGTCAACTGTATTGAACATTAAGAAAAGGTCGAGGAAGAAAGATTACAATTATAAATAATAATTCAAAAATTACAACCAAAAATCCACACACCATTCTGACTTGGAACAATTTCACTGTTCCTAAACTGTCAACTGGGTCAAAACCCTGGAACGCCCTTCCCAACAGTACCGTGGGTGCACCTAACCTCATGGACTGCAGTATTTCAAGAGGTTAGCTCACCGCCACCTTCCAAGAGAAATTAGGGACAGGCAATAAATGCTGGGCCCAGCCAACCACACCCACGTCCTATTAAAGAATTGAAAAAAGATAAAGGACCTAATTAATGACTTTAGCTAGGATTTTTCAAGTGGTACACAAAAGAAAGAATTTGAAAATTGTGTGCAGGAGCAATAAGTATGCAGCTGGGATGTGATGACAGGCCTGAGGAGTTCAAGAGAGAAAAGGGAGGCAGGAGAGGAAAGATGGGTTGAGGGAGTATTTTTCAGCAGTGATTATAACAGTTTTGAAGGGTGAGGGAAGATGGTTGATGAAAATAAACTGCTTATGATTTATCCAGCATGGCGGTCAAGATGGAAGTTATTCAATCAAGAGTTGAATGAGGAGCAAATTGAGGTAACAAGAGACAAGCCTCATGGATGATACAAACTTGGAGGGAGCAAGCGACTGCAAACAAGTGGAGTTCTGAGTTAGTACTGGTGGGAAACTAGGTGGAAGGGGGAAATGGCATTTATCTAATGCAAGAGCTCTCAAATTATGGTCTGCTGACTAGTCTGACATGCCATGTTTCTAGCATGAATTTATAATTTAAGCAAGATATTTAATTTAAAAAATGTATGCACATAATTTTAATATCTGTAGTAGCAAAAACAAAAAACCAGCAATTTATATATAGTCATTTGGTAGTACAGAATATTGCTGAAAAAATATTTTAATCAATGCCATTAGTCTTGTACTAATCAGGAGATTCGCAAGAATACGGCGCAAGGGAAATCAACAAATTTATACTGCATGATAAGTATAAATGCTGGGTTGTATCACACTGCATTAAATCGCTAAGTAAGAATTTTGGCTGAACTCTGGTTCGAAGTACTGTACCTGGTTTTGGGCAACGCACATTAGGAATGATATGCCAAGCCTTGGAAGGTGATGATTGGTAGAATAATTGTCGTAATGACATGCCTACGGTCAGGTCCTCGCCTCATAATTCCATTCCTCAGTCTTCTGTTTTCCTCTTCGTTTGCAAGAGCTTCCCATTTTCAATTTCAATGAGCAATAACACTCAGGAAAGGAATACATGTGGTAGTTCCCCACTAATTCCTTATGTGCGCTTAAAGAAAATACAAGTCCTCTTCCCGAAGGATACTCCACCTGCAAACAGTCCTTGTTCCTTGAGGTTCTAGTTCTTCCACCATTCTAGTCAGAAATCCGCTGGTTCCATAGTTGACCAGGGCTCGTAACCTCGAGCATGGGTCTCAAAGGAGGAATGATCACTGTGCAAGGTATCAAATGGCTCTGCTATCCTCAGCCGAATAATACTTGGGATAAAGCACGTTGATCAAGATGGCTGGATATATATGGATTTTGATCACTGAAAATTAGGAAGTTAATGGTGTTTAAAGCAAAAAAGAAAATTAGGGTAACAATTTTTCTTCCTGGTAAGAAAATCCAGAGCAAGAAGGACAATTTTAAAATTAGGACTAAATAAATAAGTTTCATTTATAGAATGTTTTCACAACCTCAATGTCCCAAAATGCTTTAGAACCAAGTACTTTTGAAGTGCATCACAGTTGTAACATAGGAAAACACAACTACTAATTTTCCAGTTGAAAACCGATCCAGTAAAGTTTCTGCAAACAGTGGGTTACTCAAATGCAGGGTACAATTCTTTATGATTTCTGAGGCAAACTGAGGTGAAAGCAGGATACTGGGATTATAAAGATTTGCCATGGCTAACAAACTAGCAGAGCAGAAACTAATGCTCCCAGCAATAAAAGGCAAGTTTCTAATCCAGTACTATACTATAGGGTGTCAGGAGGGTCACGGAGCGATTGGTCGAGGGAGAAGTGCCCAACGGCCATGACCGGCTTCTAAGAATGGCGGTGGTGGGCAGTCCATGATTGGTTGCGGTGTCCGAGGAAGCATGGCGTTCGAGACTGGGCTGTGCGCTGGTCACCGCGGAAGGGGCTAGGGTAACAGGTGGGTGCGCGATGCCAACAGTGGTGGCCCCAACTTGGAGCTCCGCTCTGGTGCTCGCCCTCTGCACCCTGCTCGGCTCGTCCCCTGCCACTGATTGACAGAATGTGACCTCCATGGCCAAGCTGCTCATCGTCCGGCACAACATCTCCTTGCACTCCCACGATGTGAAGTACGGATCGGGAAGTGGTCAGCAGTCTGTGACTGGGGTGGATGCATCTGACAACAGTAACTGCTATTGAACAGCGAGGGGGAAGCCAGGCCAGGTTTGTCAGCGAGGAATACCGATCAAATGTGGCCAATGAATATGGCTGACATGTCAACACTGGAAGAAACCTACAGTCATCACATTTGTCACCACACTCTGGAAACCAAGAGGCAAGTACTTTTGGTGAGAATGGAGATGACTTTGATATTTGGATAGTGCAATGTAGTGTAACCAGTTGGGAGCGAGATGACGATGTACACTTCCAGCTTGCAGGCAACCAGGTCTTTCTAACGATAACTGCAATATAGTCATCCAATTAGAGGCCAACTTGAGGCAAATGCAACATTCAGTCCCAATGCCAACAACTACTGGACTAATGGAGGGTGTCTTTATCAAACCCAGTGCCGAGCCATTGAAACAGGATGAGCCATACCTTTATTTTAATAAGACTATATGCCGGGAAGTAAGGAGGCCAGTAAGAAATATTGTGACATTGTGTGTGTTTGACAAGTTATGTCATCTCGCATAAAGTCATAGTTTGTAAAGTAAAAACAAGATTGAACTTTTTTCTATACTTGTTTAGATTTCTAAAGAAATGGTAATATATTTAAAACAAACACTGTGTAAATGTAAGGATGTGTATGTTCAACTGAAAATGCTTTAATTTTCAGCAGTAAAAAGTCATAAACTTGGAATAATCAGGTATTGGAAATAAAGTTTCAAGTAAAAAAAGGATGCAGCCTCGAATGGCTTTTAAGTTGACAATGCGGCCTCGACTGGCCTTTAAATACAAACTATGGAGTCTTTCATCCAGAAGCAGTGGTAGAGAGAAGGTCACATGTGTTTTGGGCACAAAATCACAGAAGAGAGATTCCCCCATTTTGTACCTGCCAACAAGCAAGCAACAGGACTGTGTGAAGAACTGAAGATGGACTACTTTGTAATAAAGAAGAATGGGCCAGAGATACAAACAGGCTAGGATCTCACAACTAAATCTGGTGGAAAGTGCTTCTCAGGAGTCCACGGCAGAAGAAAGCAGTGATGTGATCTGTACACAGAGCTCCATGGTCTTTGGTGAACACTCCATTAAAAAGAAACTGAAATCGGGAACAAAGCAGTATAAAGATGATTTCTTGAGGTATGGCTTCAATTGTGCCAATGCAAATCAAGATGCGAAGCCCATGTGTGTTATGTGCAGGCAAGTACTGGCAAATGAAAGTTTAAAACTCTCAAAACTTCAAAGGCATTGGAAGACGATGCACGGTGAGTTCGAGGACAACCCTCTTTCATTTTTTTCAAAGGATGCTTAAACCATCAGCTGAAGCCCTTAGCAGAAATGTAACATTGAATGACAAAGCAAGCGAGATTGTGAAGACTAAGCAGGCTCCTCTGACGAGGGTAGGCTGGCAAGGGTCGGCCAGATGGTAAAAGTGGGTCTACAGAATAAAAATTTGGAAAACATTGCTACACTATACAGTGCCAGGCACTCGTATTAATAGCAGCCTTAAAGGAAGAGGGCATTAAGATGAAACACCAGAAGGATGTGGTTCCCTTTTTGGGTTAAAGCAAAATAACTTTCCAATATCTTTCACCTCATAAATAAAGAGTAAACAAAGCATAAAACATATCCCCATAAATTCTCCAATAACAGACAGATAAAAGATAGATGCAGTCAAATTCCCTTTTCAGTAGTTCTCTTAAAACTATAAAAGATCTGAGTAACACATATATTACCTCGCCCTGTAATCAAAGAGCAAACATTTTACACTTATAGGTCAACTTTTCAGTAGCAAGGCTACAGGGCAATAAAATGCCATTAACACAATGAACAGATAACTTGAGAGATTCCCTTTTCTCCTCCCATTCTCCACCCAACCCGATCCCATCAGTTGAATTAGTAATGGATTTTTCTAACAAAGGTGTGACACAGTCACAATGAGCCAAATGGTCCCGCCCTGTACTGTTTCTACAGCCGTTCCAAGTTTGCGCAAGTAATTTTTATCAATTGGCTTCCTTTTGCTATGATGGTCTACAGCAATTTCCAATTAATTTTCTTCCTGGCTACCATTGTCTTTCATACAAACAGCAGCCAATTCATCTTCATCTTAAATCAAGTCAATTATTAAATCCAGCAAATGCTCCCTGATTGGCATTTATTTTTCCTATCCCATCCTAACATTTTGCATGACTCATATACCCACCTATTATCTTTAACTAATTTTATTTGTTAACCCATTATATATACACTTCCTCATCTAGCAGATCAACCTTCAAGCTTGAATACCTCGTTCCTTATATTCCTCATATAAACACTTCAGCTGATCATTTTATAATGATTCCAGCTTCTAGGTTCTTGTTTATTGATTTTTTTCTCCTAATTTCTTAATGCCTCACCTCCCTCGTCATGAATGCATCCTCCATCCCATTATTTGCTTTCCATCATTCTCCATTTAATACTTCACCTCTCCTGCGTTGACAAACTACACCACTAATAGTTGTAATATTTCCCAATTGTATTACACAAGCTCTAGTTAGCTCTATCTTCACATATAGTCCATACCTTTGTTAGAATAAAGTTAGACTCCTCCTAAATTCTTTACGCAAAGAACAAAGGCGCTATTATTTAGCTTTGTCCTACCACTTTGCCACTCCAAGTGAGCAAGCTACCATCCTCAATATTATAACTATTTTCTTAACTCCTTTTATAAAAAGGGAACCAGGAAGGGTGCAAGTTCAATTCCTTGGACTGGATTCTTAGGAACCACCAGAGGCGTGAACCAGTTGATGGATGATGAAAATATAAGAACTGGCAGGTTTCTTGTCACCGGATGAAGGGCAACCCCAAAAACCTGCCCAGTCCATTCAGTGTAATTAAGATACTCAATGAAAGCCCGTTGCGGTACCAGATTTTGTTGAGGGTGTACAGCTTCCACGACAGGGCAGGAGTACACCAAGTACATGAAGGCAGATTCACAGTCGGGCCAGTTATGGCCGCCAACAAATTACATGGATGCATAAAAGGAGCACTACTCCAAAGGAGACTTGGCCAGTGGCACATGGGTGCCATTGGATCAGTGGTCAGTAGGGGGTTTAGGCAGCGCCATCGGTCATCAGCTTTCTGGTATCAGGGGGTCATAAGAGGCAAGGCATCCAGTCACAACTGGGAGGTCGCCGGAGCATGACAAAGGCAGCAACTGGGATCACAACTCAGATTTTGTATCCAGTACAGATCTTGGTGGCAACTCACAAATAGCTGTACAGCATTGCATTTGACAGGGCACTGATATTCTATTTGTTTGAACTGAACAGTACATTCAATTCCAGAGAGATGGGGCCTCGCACGCAGAGGTGTAAATTTTGCCTCCATCACTAGATTCTCCCAGGTGAACAGCATCATTGACTGCAACTACGTAACCATCAAGGAACTGACTGAGGTGTCCAATGAGATTCATCAACAGGAGTGTTCATGCTCACAGCTGACATGGCACTTTCATTCTCTGCCAGTTCAAACTGCCGCAGCTCATCATTCCACTACCAAAACTCTGGTGGATGGAATCCCAGTGACAAGGGATAAGAGGAGATGGCTTCTCACTCTTCCACGAGAGTCTAAGACAGAGGTCCAGAAGTGATGTAACTGAAGTTGCTCATTTGGACAACCATTGAGCAGGCCTTTAGTTTTCTGAAGATGCGGATCCACTAGTTGGACCGATGGGGTGGTGCCCTGCAGACACTCCTGCAAGGGTCTTAGCGGGATCACGGGGGTCAGGGAGAGAGCACGGGGGCCAGGGAGGGAGGGCGCGAGGGCCAGGGAGGGAGGGCGCGAGGGCCAGGGAGGGAGCGCGGGGGCCAGGGAGGGGGCGCGAGCGCCAGAGAGCGGGCGCGAGGGCCAGAGAGCGGGCGCGAGGGCCAGAGAGCGGGCGCGAGGGCCAGAGAGCGGGCGCGAGGGCCAGAGAGCGGGCGCGAGGGCCAGAGAGCGGGCGCGAGGGCCAGAGAGCGGGCGCGAGGGCCAGAGAGCGGGCGCGAGGGCCAGAGAGCGGGCACGAGGGCCAGAGCGCGAGCATCCCAAGGTGGCGAGTTCTTCCTCCCATTTTTTTCCTCGTTTCATCCAGTGGGGTGTGTCCTTTCTCAAAGTCGTCCATACAGGTTCCCGCGGTTCCCCTTCCCTAGACAGTCACACTCCAGTAACTCGTAACATTTTGTCTCTCGGGGCCGTTGGGTACGGTGTTGTCTTCTTGCAGAGAAATGTTTAACCTGTAAATGTCGGAGTTCTTTCCTGTTCGGCAGTCCCACGTCTCAGTCAGTGCCTCTAAGGTCGCTGGTCTGTCTCCCGTTAAAAGTCCCTAACCGTCAGTGTCCCCCATCCTTTCTCCACCTCAAAGGTGGCATCGCGCATGGCAGGTGGGAACTTTTGGTTGCCGCAGATGTGGGCCATGGTGGACACCTTGGTCAGTCTGAAGTGCTGTCTCCAGGTTGCTACCACTACTGGGATGTTGAATGATTTGTTGGTGGGGATGGGAGTGCTGCCGTTGTGAGGGCCTGAAGGGTAGGGTCGTTCCTGTACAGAAGGGCTCCTCCATCCTCACCCATTCGGTGTTTGGTTCCTTCACCCATCCCCTCAAACCCCTCACTTTCTCGGCCGTGGCTACCCAGTATTGCAGGTTGGGGAGAGCGAGCCCCCTCCCCCCACAATATTTCTTCTCCTTTGTAGTGCTGTTTTGGGGATTCTTGGATTTACGCCCCACCACACAAATGCCATAATCATTTTGTCTACTGCCTGGAAAAAGGCCTTGAGGGTGTAGATCGTTACAGATCTAAACAGGAAGAGGAACCTGAGCAATAGGTTCATCATGATCGTCTGCATCCTCCCTGCCAGGGAAAGCGGGAGTGCGTCCCATCTTATTAGGTCCTTTTTTACTTCCTCCGCCAGACTGGTCAGGTTCCACTTGTGGATCCATGTCCAGCCGTGTGCTATCTGGGCCCCAGGTAGCGGAATTTGTTTTGGGCTTTTTAAATGGTAGATCCTCCATCTTTGCCCCTCCCCCTCTCAGTCCACTGATGTAGAGGAGCAGGTCATCCGCATACAGTGAGACTCTGTGCTCAGTCTCCTCTTCGGATTCCCTTCCAGCCTCTTGCAGGGTGATTGCCAGCGGCTCAATTGCCAGAACAAACAAGAGCAGGGCCAGTGGGCATCCCTGCCCTGTGCCTCCGTGCAGCTGCAAGTATTCAGAGCTGGTGGTATTGGTCCGAATGCTCGCCTTGGGGGCGTTGTACAGGAGTTTCACCCATGAGGTGAACTCTGTCCCTATCCCAAACCTCTCTTCAATGAGGTACTGCCACTAGACTCTGTCGAAGGCCTTCTCTGTGTCCAGGGAGACGATCACCTCAGGTGTTCTCTCACTGGATGGAGTCAGTATCACATTCAGCAACTGTCTCATGTTCGCAGTTAGCTGTCTACCCATAACAAAGCTTGTCTGGTCTTTTGCGACGACCTCTGGTGCCCAGCTCTCCAGTCTCTTGGCCAGGACATTTGCAAGTATTTTCGCATCCATACTGAGCAGCAAAATGGATGTGTGTGATCTGCATTCTGTGGATCTTTGTCTTTCTTGACTATCAGCGATATGGTGGCCTGCGTTAATGTTGGAGGCAGGGTGACCCCCGCTAGTGAGTCTGCGAACATCTCCCGCAGGTGCGGGGCGATTGCTGGTGCGAATTGTTTGTAAAAGTCCGCTGGGAACCCATCGTGTCCTGGCGCCTTCCCCGCCTGCATGGAGGTGTTACTCTCCATGACCTCTTCCAGTTCTAGCAGTGTTTCCCACTCTCTCCGTCTGTCATCCCCCACAACTGACATGTCCAGTCCGTCGAGGAAACGTTTCATACCAATCTCTGTCGGAGGGCTTGGAGGTGTACAGTCCCTGGTGGAAGGACTTTGTTGATCTTTCCCTGTTCGGCTACCAGTCTGCCTCTACTGTCGTTTACTTGGGCTATTTCCCTCATGGCTGCCTGCTTTCTCTGCTGGTGAGACAGCAGGCGGCTAGCCTTCTCTCCGTGCTCATAAACGATCCCCTGTGCCTGGTGGAATTGGTGCACTGCTTTCCTGGGGGACAGCAGGTTAAAGTCAGTTTGTAGCTTTTTCCTCCCCGCCAGAAGCTCTACGGTCGGAGTCTTGGAGTACAGCCGGTCAACCTCCAGTATGGAGTCGATCATTTGCTGCCTAACAGCCCTCTCTTTCCTATCTCTGCGAGCCTTATAGGCAATAATTTATCCCCTAATCGCAGCCTTCAGTGCCTCCCAGAATGTGGAAAGTGGGGCTTCCCTGGTCACTTGTTCATAGCATACTCACCTATGGCCTGTGATGTTTTCTGCCAGAAGACCTTGTCGGCAAAGAGGGTCGTGTCCAACCTCCATGTGGGGTGTTGGGCATGGCCCCTCTCCAACCTCACATCCATGCAATGTGCAGCGTGGTCGGAGATTACAATCGCGGAGCATTCTGCTCGGACTATTTCTGGAAACACCGCTTTCCCCACCACAAAGAAGTCTAAGTGGGTGTAGACCTTGTGCATGAGTGAGAAGAACGAGAATTCCTTCTCATCTGGGGGCATGAACCTTCTTGGGTCCACTGCCCCCATCTGCTCCATGAACGTTCTGAGTTCCTTAGCCATGCCTGTCGTTTTCCCCGTTCTGGGGTTTGATCTGTCCATCCTGTTAAAGTCGCCCCTCCCCCGTCCCATGATCAGTCGGTGCATGTCTATGTCGGGGATTTCCACCATTGTCATCTTTATAAATTCAGTGTCGTCCCAGTTGGCAGCGTATACGTTCACCAGGACTACTGGTCTAGGACACCGCTGGGAATTATATTTCTGTTGAGATGCATCCTGGAGGAACTCAGCTGTTATCGCCAATGAAGGATACATGTCTGCCCAGAGATTGCACTAGCAACGTTCACAGACCCTCTCACCACTTCATCCCTGCCTCCGCCATTAATAAACAGAAGCTCACACATCAGTCTTCATCAGCCAGTATTTACAAAAAGTGCATTTATAGGCGAGGAAAACCCCAGTGACCCAATCCTTGCTCTGCCTGACGCAGTAGCCTCTGCTATCTCAACATGGTAATCCCCTTGAGGCCTTGAAAGAGGAGACAGCTTATTCACTTGTCTGTGGCTGAGAAGCACATGGCTGTCATCTTCATTGTGGAGATTGCTAGTGAAGGCACCAGAGGATGCTGCAACTATGTCATTGCTGGGGCAGCCTCCGTCACAGGGCCCCGTTACAGAGCTCTCTCAATCAGAGAGGCCAAATTGGCAGATGATGATGATGATGGCATTGTATGAGGGGTGGCAGTCTTATCCTTCTCTGCAACTCCCACTGCCATTGGCTGACTCTCTGGATAGTTAGATGCACAACTAGTATTCCCTCCCCCAGTGATACTGCCGGTCAAAGCAACGTAATATGACATACATCCTGGGAATATAAGTGCATAGTTCCTGCATACACTTCATTTGGTTCTCCATGTTGTTGGCCCCTCCCACATGGTGGTGCACAGGAGCTGAATGGGCTCCTCCATTCTTAACCCTCACTGCCTCTAATGTGGGAGCTCATCTAAGTGAAGAAAACAGCATCTGCTGATTTAACTAATGTCAATATAAATCGCATCAGGTTATTCCTCCCATCAACTACCCAGCAACCTCTCACCCAGCACACAATTAGCCTGTTAGCACAGCACATACATTCATTCATAGGAGTAGGCAGTTGGGAAAATTTAGACGGTGACCGTCAGCCGATGAAAAGGATGAAAATAAGTAGGAAAAAAAACGGTTTACAGTTCTTGCAGTTCTCAAAATCAGGTACCTAGTATGAGGATATGAACCTAAAATTTTCTCAACAACGGAGACGAACTCAGAAGGAATTCTCTGGAAGCATACATATAACAGAGCAATGACCATGAAGACTCATCAGTATAACCATATCAAGCTGATACATGAATGCTTTAGTAAAACACTGCAACATGAAGCACATTAAATTTAAAACATAGTTAATAGTGCACGTATTTGTTTTTTCAATCCCCAGTTCAGCAGGTCTCAGGGGCATCTCCAGTCCACTATCTCACACTCAGAATTCTGAAGGTAGGTGCAATGATCAAGAGATTTGAAATGTGATCTGTATGATGGTGATGAAGATGTTACACCTTGCTTGAACATCATGATAAACTCTCTGCAACAGAATGTTGCTGACATTCTGAAATAGGTTTGCTATTTATCGGGCCACAGACTGCCTTATCTGAGAAATATCCAACTATGAGCTAGCTCACATTGATATCAAATTCTTGAGATGGTACCCACATCCAGCAACATCAAATCGTCATCATTAAGTAGAGCTCAAACAAGCTTGTTATCCAATAAGAACCAGTCTCCAAAGTAAGGGTGAAGCCTAATTTACTCGAGGTGAGATGACACATCTGGTAATGTGAGATTGGAACAGAATCAATCCTCTGTAGAAGGCTCAGTAATCCATTGACTGTGCCAGGTGTATCTCTAACATCCTAGCATATTGTTGGTAAGTAAGTGACCAAGACAAAACATTAATTTGGTTTCTCTCTCCACAGACGCTGCCAGACCTGCTGAGTGTTTCCAGCATTTTCAGTTTTTATTTCAGATTCACAGCATCTGCAGTATTTTGCTTTTATTATTGACTTATTTATTGGTTTGGAAGGGTAGAGCTCTCAATGTGAGCTGGAAGTCTTCTCACATGGCTCCAGATGAAAACTTAATGGGTGCAAAGGACAGTGTGAAGCTTACTTGCGCCTTGTGTTGGTAACTACACAGTATTATATAATTGGAATTCGTCAGTGAGCATTTGGATCTCTTCTAATCTTGAATCTTGTAAACATTTTTCTGGATGGTGATTGTGATGGGCGCCTTCAGAGATGTGTTCACTCTATACAACTTTACTAGTGTTGATTTCTCAACAGTTTGCCTGAAATGTTCTGAAGGCATGCTGATGGGTTTTTAAAAATGTCACATAACTGGATGATGTTATGGGCCAGGGTTTAGAAAACTCCAAAGTGCATCATGGAGTTCACCTGATCCACGACTTTTAATAGATTTTGGTTATGGGGAGCAGAAGGGTACACTATCCAGGTGTTATGCAACAGAGACCTTAAGTATTTTTAAAACAAAACAATGTTTATTCTATGAACCCAGTTAACATTTTACAAACACACAGTAAACATCTTATCAACCACCAACACACAGATACAATACTCCATAGGTAATCCTAAATACCTTTCCTAGCAACATCCACAAGTTAAACTCTTTTTTAAAAAAAGACAGCAGGTTTAAATTCTCTACAGAAACAGATATTACTTTGAAATCATAAAATTAAGAATTTACAGTGCAGGAGGTCATTCGGCCCATTGAGTCTGCACTGGCTCTTGGAAAGAGCACCCTATCCAACCCCACACCTCCAACCTGTCCCCATAACCCAGTAACCCCACCCAACACCGAGGGCAATTTTGGACACTAAGGGCAATTTAGCATGGCCAATCCACCTAACCTGCACATCTTTGGACTGTGGGAGGAAACCGGAGCACCCGGAGGAAACCCACGCACACACGGGGAGAACATGCAGACACAGACAGCGACCCAAGCTGGGAACCGAACCTGGGACCCTGGAGCTGTGAAGCAATTGTGCTAACCACTATGTTACCGTGCTGCCCACTTAAAAATCTTCAAGTGAGCTGAAGACATTCTTTAGCTTGTAGAGAGAGATCATTACACATCTGCTTGCTTTGAATACAGCTCTCCAACTCTGAAAACAAAACCAAAAGCAGTGCCACAAAGCAGCTTTACAGCTCAAAACGAAAGTGAGACAGCCCAACTCCATCCACATACTGACATCATTGCAGCTATTTGATAAACACCCATTTCTTTAAGGTACATCCACCTGATAATGACTAATGGAAAAATAGCACCCCTGACAATGCAGCACATTAAAAAAGGACATTCAACTCCTTGAGCCTGGTTCACCACCATTCAATTAGATTGTGGCTGTTTTGCATCTTAACTCCCTCCATTCTGTATTATATAAGAGCCCATAAGGTGCTCAAATCTGAATTGGGTTTGAACTACAAACTTCTGGGCCTTCAAAGTCATGGAATTTTCAGCTACTTTAAAAGGATGGAGCAGTAACTAATGGCATATCTTGGGGCTAAGGCCAATGTCTAAGGAGAAATATACACACCTATGACGATATATTAGATATCAATCAATTAAGGCACATGAAAGCCACTGAATGCGCTTAGGTATCAATGACAAATGCATGGAGTTGCAATTTTAAAGTACTTCAACAATGAACGTATAGAAAAGGTCATTAAATTCTATCATTTCTGTGCAACTATTAGAAATATGCTTTTTTGAATAAGAATGATAAATGTAGTCAAAAGTAACTTGAAAAAATAGTTTGAGCAATTTGATTATTCTCAGTTGCTGTTGGTTTCACGTTGCTGGGTTTGAAAGCAAAAGGAGTGATTTTACCATATGATTCTGTGGTGCCTGTTCACTTGCTTTGCCAATAAGCATTTGGCATTTATATTCTAGCAGAATTAAGCTGGTCGATATTATTAATCTGACTGTAATGATTTTCCTGCCTTACTAACACTTCAAGGTGAGAAGACCATGGTTGAGATGAGACACTTTATGGATGTTCACCACATGTAGGGCATGATAAATATATTAGCTGGCATTCTCCGGCTGTTGGGAATCTCTGATCCCACCAGCAGCGTACCCCCACACGGGGGTTTCCTGGCGGTGTGGGGTGGTTTCAATGGGAAATCCCATTGACAAGCGGCGAGAGAAGAAAATCCCACCACCAGCGAATGGCGCTTCCGCCAAGAAACACACGGCTGGGGACCAGAGAGTACAGGCTATTTTACACATATACATATATATGTATCAGAAACCAAATAAGGACATTTGAAGGATGTAACCTCCTGTTCATGAAGGAAAATGCTAATTTGGTAAAGAACGCACAGCAGTTGGTAAAGAACGCACAGCAGTTGTTCAGGAAATAGAAAATAATTTAAAGAACTCTCCGGGCTAAAAGGCTGAAAATATGCACAGTGCAGAGAAAGGCACCTCATACAATGGCGGCAATGTAACTATAATAATTATGGTGGGGGACAGGATGAGGGAAACTAAGGGTAAAGAGGACAGGAAAGGAGGTTAGATTGCCAGCAGCTAAAAGTGTCAAAGAGCCAAAGCCTCATAGTGGTTTCACCCATAGAATCTGCTAACTTACCAGGTGTGTGTAGAGTGCAACAAATGAAAAATGTACATACTTCATAATCGTGTCATCAATGTACATACTTCATAATCGTGTCATCAATTAGTTATCCAGCAGAGACTTACCAACTGGTACCTCTAAAATTATGTCAGGAGTTTTGTCATAGCCCTTAGCACGCAATTGATCTTCATCTGCACAAGAAAGACAAAGAGAAGTTGAAATGAATGTAGCAGAGGATTAATGAATGTTCCCATTTCTATGTAATTCTATGTAATGCAATTTCTATGTAATTAGTTTATATGTAAAACATCAAAAACAAAGTTACATCAGGTTACAAACAAAATGCCTGCACAATAGCCATGGCTCTTTTACCATTTAATGAAGAACTAAAATGAAAATATTGACCCGGATACTAATGACTTATTAAATATCCAAAGTAACGCATGCAAGCAAATCATGGTGTGGAACTGGAGCAGTACTTTTTTGGAAAATAAAACCAAGTGAACATTCACATTGGTTACTTCCTGCCTTTTCAAGCACGAGTAATTTTCTCACAAGTTTGAAAGAGAGAGTCAGGCATGTTACAAACACTCACCTCCAAAGGAACCTGCCTGATTTTCCTTGTATTTAAAGGAAAGGAAAAGAAAATAGATTGGGTTCTTTTACAGGCATATACTCTGACCTGGACAATTTTCCAATATTCAGTGCCCCAAAAATCCAGTGAACCTGGATGCAGACAGAAAAATTGTCCTCATCAACCCTTGGGTGATAATCAAATGAAATATATATTATATAATTCCTGAAAGTTCCTTTGAAGAATTGAAGGGGATAAAAGGGAAAGCTCAGATTCCCTATTGTCCAGGATCACATAACAAAACACTTCCTTGGACTGAGTCAAAAAGGAATTTAAAAGTGAAGATGCTGCCTTTTTATAAAATATTAGCTTCCATATTTAATTCTGAAACTACAGAATCTTACCATCGATGTACTATTTAAATATAAAAATGTCTGTAACCCTGACAATTGTCAGCATGCTCTTCTCTTGTCCAGTCAGTAAAGCGTCCTTGACTCTTAAGTGGCTTGCTGTTATTATTTCTGAAACACCTGATTTCTCCATTACATTTTGGGTGACCTGGTCATTCAATTCCAGACATGCCTTTCTGTCTTCACCCAACCTAAACTAATAGCTAAAACAAGTAACAGAGAAGGTTGTGTGGTCTCTCTTAACACCTACTGGGCTGTTGACATTGCAGTACAGCCTCCTCTCCTTTTCACATCACCTCTGATTAAAATTAATGGCCCATTCCACTGCTGGGTAGCCAATTTCCAATCCATTTATCAGCAGAGGACAGTACTTTCATGGCCAATGTTCGGAAACTCTGACAGTTTTGCTGTTGTGCCTCATGAGAAAATTCCAAGGTCATCACAATTTCTTGTCCAAATAAATTATATGCCTTTAATGTAACTATTTCTGGGATTTTATTTGGTGGATAATTAGTATTTGCCATTATGGCATTGTTCCAAATGTAAGTGAAAATTGCAAAAAAACAAGTTCATTATTTGAAACGATTTGCACCTTGGACAAGAGGTTATTATGTAAAAATACCATTGAAAGCGTTTCCTCCAATGCTTTATTTATGTAAAAATAATCTTTTCATTGTGAGACCCAAAGAGTTCAATATGAAAACATACTTTACCATGTTATAAAGTTATTTCATGCATGATAGTGAATCTTACACTTCTCTTTCACTATAAAAATAACACCAGTTTTCTATTTTTGCTTAAATTGCCACATTGAACACAAGCCTTTCTCCATGGTCTGGTTTATTGGCATATTCCACATACAATGTAACTTAAAGAATTATAATATTCAGTAAGCATATTTGAACAGTTAATGAAATATTCATCCATTGGTATGAGAACGTACACATCAGACTTGCAAAGCATCATTGATGCAAAAGTGTCTGTTCTACCTGACTAGCTCAAATAACCATTTAACTTAATCATGCTGATTCACTCAAACATATTACTAATTTTGTGCCTTCCATAAACATTCTCTCATATTTGCCAGTGCTTGATATTACATTATCGAGGGTGTTCACACATAAGAACGCAAGAAACAAATTGGAAAAGAGGAAGGAACTACAGGTGAGCTTTGACCGGCTTTCTACCAGGTGGTGTCTCGGCCGAGGGTGGGGTCAGGGGTGGGGCGGCTGACATTCCGTTGATACCTGGGGATGCAGGTTGCTCGGGATTGTTGGGGGGGGCTCTGTAGGTACATTTCTAGTTTGGTGGAGAGGGTGAAAGCTGATCTGGCAAGGTGGGATGGTCTCCCTCTGTCACTGGCGGGTCAGGTACAGGTGGTTAAAATGAATGTGTTGCCGCGATTTCGGTTTATTTTCCAATATCTGCCGATTTTCCTGCCAAAGGCTTTTTGTTTCGAGAGATTGAAGGGACTATTACCTTGTTCACATGGGTAGGGAAGGCGGCTAGAATTAGAAAGGTGCTGCTGCAGAGAGGAAGGTAGGCAGGGGGTTTGGGCCTTCCAAACCTGATGTATTATTACTGTGCGGCAAATGTGAAGAAGGTACGGAGCTGGGACAGAGGGGTTGACTCCCAGTGGGTCAGAATGGAGGAGAGTTTGTGTCGGGGATCGGGATTGAAGGCACTAGCAACAGTACCGCTCCCGATGGCCCTGGGGAAATACTCAGGTAGTCTGTTATTAAAGCTTTGTTGAGGATTGAAGAAACTGGAAGCGAAGTAAGGGCTGGAGCAGGTGGAATATATTTAGATACATGCAGGTTCAAGACTTTGCCAGAAAGAAAATACAGAATTTTCCGGTTGAGCCGGTCTCCACATTGCTGGAGAAGATGCTGACGACAAGGGGACTGGAGAAGAGGGTATTGTCGGCGGTTTATGGGGGTATTTTGGAAGAGGAGAAGGCACCGCTGAATGGGATCAAAGCAAAGTGGGAGGAAGAGTTGGCTGAGGGTATGGAGGAGGGGTCCTGATGTGAGGTGCTCCGGAGGGAGAACGCCTCCACCTCGTGTGCGAGGTTAGGGGTGATACAGCTGAAGGTGGTATAATAGAGCACACCTCACAAGGACGAGGATGAGCCGCACTTTGAGGAGGTAGTAGAAGATATGTGTATGTGTCGCCGGGGGGGGGGGGGGAAGCAAACTACGTTCATATGTTTTGGTCCTGTCCAAAGCTGGGGGTTTACTGGAAGGAAAGAGAAAATGCTGGAAAATCTCAGCAAGTCTGGTAGCATCTGTAGGGAGAGAAAAGAGCTAACGTTTCGAGTCCGATGACTCTTTGTCAAAGCTAACAGAGAAAGTGGGAAATACTTATACTGTGGAGTGAGAATGAAAGATGAGTCATTGCCACAGAAACCCAGGGAAACCGGGTGCTAATGGCCACAGAAACCAAGGGGAAAGAGTGCTAATGGCAGTCCCCAGGGAGGACAAAAGATGTGAAAGGTCAAACAGCAGGGAAACTAACATCAGAGGATGAACTGTAGATGTGGGGGAAGGGGAAGGGGAGCAAAGAGGAGAAAGGTGAAGGAAAAGTGGATAAGATGGGGGGGGGGGGGGGTAATTTAAATGTATATTAAGAAAGAAAGAAATGGTAAAAGACAGTTAAAATGAAATGAAAACAAATGGGTCGAGGTGGGGTAGAGCTAATCATCTGAAGTTGTTAAACTCGATGTTCAGGTTTACTGGAAGGAGGTTTTTAGGGTAAACTCCAAAATGGTGCATGTGAAACTGGACCCTGGCCCTCGGGAGGCCATATTCGGGGTGTCAGACCAGCTGGGTCTGTCAATTCATGGGAGTTATTCATTATGCACTTTCGAGAATTGGATTACATCGAACATTAGGTGGTGGGGGGGTCTGGGGGGGTGGTGGGGTCTGGGGGTGGAGACTGACTGTATGTGTTAATGGTGACTATGGTGATTTCAGATTCCTTTTTGTTATTTGTTTATGTTAACATGCGGGATGCTGTTTATGGGGAGGATGGGATTGTTGTTATTGATATGGGGATTGACATCGCATTGTTTATCGTTGGTGGGTGTAAATTTGGGAGAAAATGTGAAAAAGGAGAATAAAAATAACTTAAAAACAAGAACGCAAGAAACAGGAACAGGAGACGACCAAACAGCCCATCGAGCCTGGTCTGCCATTCAAAGAATTTACAGTGCAGGAGGAGGCCATTAGGTCCATCGAGTCTGCACCGGCTCTTTGAACGAGCACCCGACCCAAGCCCACACCTCCAACCTATCCTCATAACCCAGTAACCCAACCCAACACTAAGGGCAATTTTGGACACTAAGGTCAATTTTGGACACCAAGGTCAATTTTGGACACTAAGGTCAATTTTGGGCACTAAGGGCAATTTATCATGGCCAATCCACCTAACCTGCACATCTTTGGACTGTGGGAGGAAACCGGAGCACCCGGAGGAAACCCACGCACACACTGAGAGAACGTGCAGACTCCGCACAGACAGTGAACCAAGCCGGGAATCGAACCTGGGACCCTGGAGCTGTGAAGCAATTGTGCTAACCACCATGCTACTGTGCTGCCCATTCAATACGGTCATGGCCGATCCAGGGCTTCAACGCCACGTTCCCGCCTGCTCAATTCCCTATAAGACAGAAATGCTCACCACCTCAGCCTTAAATATATTCAATGATGGCACTCCACAAACCAACACCAAATTGTATGATCACATAACTTGCCATTTAACAATAGTAATCCTTTCTAATCTGAACTAAATATTTTTTTTATTCATTCATTGGATAGGAGTATGACTGGCTGGGCCAAAGTTTATTGCCCACCCCTAATTACCCTTCAAGTGAATGGCTTGCTGGGCCATTTCAGAGGTCAGAGGGCACTTAAGAGTCAGCCACATTCCTGTGGATCCGGAGTCACATGCCAGCCAGACCAGATAAGGATGGCAGATTTCCTTCTCTAAAGGACATTAGTTAACCAGATGGAATTTTATGATAATCGACAATGATTTCATGGTCATCAATAGACCTTTTATTCCAGATTTCTATTGAATTCATATTTCACCATGGTGAGAATCAAACCCAGGTCCGTAGAGCATTGCCCTGGGTCTCTGGATTATTAGTTCAGTGCCAACTCCACCATGCCACTGCCTTCCCAACATGATCTTAGACACGGGTCCTTCCATATGCCTCACCAATCTTTCAGTAGGCAGACTGAAATTAATTTAGTGAGACAAGGCCGGATATGAATCATTTGTTTTACAGAGACAGCAAGTGAATGGACATAGTAAAAGTTGGAATCCAAACTTATTACTTCACTTAACTTCAGACTATTCTTCTTGAACAAGTACAATAATAAACCATGCCATCTACTCAGGATAATAAACCATGCTACCTACTCAGGATTACCAGCCAAACACTTTCTTTTGGCCAATTAAAACAAGCCAAGTCATATGTGGACTTGATTGGCACCATAACATTTGATTGCTACAATCAACTATGTGGACCTCTTCTTTGCCTTCTCCCAGTAGACCATCCATTGTTGTTGGTGGAGCAGGCTTGAGGGGCTCGGTGGCCTATTCCTTCTCCTAATGCCCATGTTGCTAGGTTTGCAGGAATTAGCTATACTGTCCCTCTGACTTCTTCCTGTTAACATGATTCACCAGTATCCCTGCCAATTAAATTAGCTACCACCTCCCAACTAGAGTGAAATCTCTGGAGTTACCTCATTCTGAGTCAAATGAATAGATCATCCCAATGATACTTGCAAGAAACTCAAGATGAGATAATGAATTAATTATTGTTTACAGCTATTGAGCAGGCACATTTTCAATACCTGGCCTATTAACAAGTACACCCTTCATTGTCTCTGTGGCTATGGAAATAACTGAACAGAATTTCAATTTTTAAAAAAATACTTAAATGTAACCCGTTTCCAAATCTTACCCGAGGGATAAATGGTCAAAAAATTAATTAAGTGACATGCAGGTAGGACAGAGTTTATAAACCAATAAACCAGCAGCAAATTACCAGCCATGAAGCAAAAACTAGCACAAACCTATGCAAATCCCTCATTTGTTTTTATCCAAAGCTATCAAAAAGGAACTAGCCAGTCACTGCCAAATAAACAAAATCAAGTCACTAAAATTGCTTCACAGCATTTTGACTATTTTTGAGAAAAGGGAATTAAAAACTGAACATCACTAAAAACTTACTAAGAAAACTATTCATTTAATGTTAAATGCCAACAGGACGTTCCCAGCATTCAAGTCTGCCCTACCTGCTAGGGGGATGGAATTGTGCTTCAGTCTCAAAGGGTTGGAAAAGTATCAAAAGCATTGGGTTCTAAGGATTTCCAACTATGAATTCTGTGTGAGAGACTGACAGACAGAGACTGAGTCTAAAATATGTAGATAAAGTAAAGGGAGTTGCAGTTCCCAACCTGCTCCTGTGGAACTACACCATACTCTTTGAAAATTAGACCATATACTGAGATGTGAATGGGCCACTAACCACCAAGGTATCCGCAAGCTGTCCAATCTTCCCCACTCCTAATGCTCAATTAACCAAGTGCTCGAACTAATCCTTGTGCTATGTATCTGTGCCCAGAGATTGGGGTTGCTTGTGCTGAATGCACAGTATTGCTTCATTGTTCTGAACCACAGAAGATGCACATACCTGCAAATGCAACATAGCTTGTGCTGCGTCATAACCCAAGAAAATATGTAAAGTATGCTCAATTCAATGTAAAATGTACCAACAATCAGGATAAAATAGTGTATTGGAGCTTCAGGAATGTGCCGGACGAGGACAGATAAGTTGAATGGCTATTCGTATGTTGCACACAAGAGACTGAAAGGATTTTTTTTCTGTCTGCTGTGATAATTTACTGCCAAAGATGGGCAATAATAAACTGCAATTCTACATTAAAAGACAACTTAAATTTGACTCAGATACTTTATATTTGTGCTTCAAGCGACAGCACAGATGTTTATATTAGTGGAGAGAAAATAAAACTCCAGAATTAATTATCTACTTTAAGACTTCCAAGAGATATAAAGAACTGAAAACTGCTTTCTACAAGTGCAAACAGGCATGTATCCAAAGTTATTATGCAATTCTCCACCCTAAAATCGACCAAATAACCTTTAGTTTATCTTCGTTTTGCAATATCTTCTACACATCAGATATTTGCTTCCTCCAACTCCTTTCTTTGATATGTAAACCACCTCTTAAGTATGTTTCCCTGTGCTACATTTTAAGTCTCTGAAAGCAAGGATCATATATATAATCTCAGGATAGCAGAAGTATTAACAGAAGCGGATATTAAAAAGGTATTTTCCAACTACTTATTCCATAAAATATTAATTACAAGGTTGTACGTGTACTGTATATGAGTATTAGGTATCTGATTTCCTGTCTAGTCCTAAATCAATATAAGATAACATGCACAGCATCAATCATCGCAGCTTTTCTTTCAGCCCTACAGATACAATGCACATATTGCAGTTTCCCTTCAAGTAAACAGCTGTGAAATAAATTGTTTACAATCAAATTCTTACCTAAAAAAGACAGTTTTTTTCTTTGCAATTTTTCACGAAGCAGAATTTCATGCTCCTGTCCAATAGCACTGCAGGAAGTTAAGGAAGGGATGATGTTGATACACAAGAATGCAACAATGGTTCTTTAGAATATGTTGCCTTATAATGGTCAATACTTTTAACTACACATTGCATTGGGTGAACAATAAGAACATTAATGCTGAATAAAATCGGCCTAAATTAATCCCTGATGGTCCTTGCAAAGCACTTGGCACTGAATAAAGTTGGTTAATATTTTGTGAAATGAGAAACATTAATTTCAATAATTCTGCCAAATATATCACATTGGACCTACATACTTTGTTCAATATTACCTTAATCAGAATCCATTAAAAAAAAAATCAAAATAACCCGTTCAACAAATAAGTTCTACAAAGAACAAAATCAATATAATTATTTCAAACTGCATTTTAAATTTGCCCAAGAAAATTCACTGTTCAACAGGTCAGTGTACAGCGTATCATGTTAGTGAAGCAGGTTGTTTAAGAGGATCTGGATTTAAGCTTGCTGGTATGTCAGCCAATCCAGGCCAGGTTATTTGATGGACTATCATCATGATCTCATAGCCTCAAGGCTAAAGGGCTTATATTGGCTAGGGAATCGATTTCTGATTTATCTTCTTAGGTGCTATGTATGTCCCTAAAACAACAGTAACAGCACAATGTTATTTATTCTTTATAGAGGAGTTTGGAATATTTCGGAGAGAAACAAGGCACTACATAAATTCAGGTTCTTTAATATTTTGTCTCATGGCCCGTATGGAATGTGTGTCAACTTCTGAATGAAATCAGGATCCAGCTCATCCATGATAACTCTAAGCTGACAAGCCCACTGGCACTCTCTTGTTTAGGTTCAGGTGAAGAACGCCGCTTGGGCACGGTGGAAATTAACCATCAATGCTTACAGACACCATGTCCCAGCACAAGTAATTGCCTACAAGTGGGCAGAAACAATGAGATATAATGGGAAGGAAAGAACAAAATAAATAAAAGCACATCAAAATACCAGACACTCCTTAAACATTAACTGATGCATTTAAAAATCTGCATGGTCCATGCGGAATAACACGTGGAAATGCCCTCAGCAACTTCCCAGATATAACCTAATATTTCTGAAAAATCAGTCTCCTGCCATTTACACTGAAGCTACTTTTTGTTGCTGTTTTACATATGTATAGTAATTATGTTTAAAATCAATACACAATCCTTTGCAAGATATTATCTTTGCAAAACTTAACTTGAAATTGATTTGTTTAAATCATCTGATGTACTAAAGCTACAGCATTCTTAATATTAAAACGGTTTGAGTCTTCATTAACTAAGGTACCTGAATACCAAATTTGTATAAGTGTCACATTTTGTAATTTTAAAAAGAAATACTCTGCAAAGAGTGCAGTTTCTTTTTAACACCTTCTGCTAATAACATATCTATTAAACATACATCTTCAGGTGGACTGTAAAAATGTTCCAATTGTTTGTTGTTTTGCTGGAAAGTCAATGGTCGCCACTCCAATAGAAATTCCAATGTTCATTTCACGGCCCTCGTTGCAATGCTTATCCGTTACATCACTAAGTGGTATTTCTCCTCATCTCAAATTATTCAAAATGCTTTGAGAAAAAAAAGATCAGCAGCTATATTTATTTCGCAGTGACTGAAATTTCTCATGAACATTGTATGTTATAAACTAGAAAAAAAGTCAATTAAACTATTTTTTGACTCAAACGTTTTAGAAATAAAATTGGAGAGAAGCAAAAGTAAAAGCATATAACCTTCTGTAAGTTATCATAGATGAAACAAAATGTAGTGTGCAAAGCTGAAAGATCACAGTGATGATGATTGCATTTAAAAAGGTGCCCTTTTATAGAATTAACAAGATTATCTTGACCACCCATTTCTATTTTGTTTATTTCTTACTTATTGTTCAAAACTGTGAATTCTGACAACGTCATTGGGGTAGCAGCTGAGAATTTACTGGTGGACATAAGTAAGGAAACTAAACTCTTATCAGAGTTGATAGCATTGGGAGCTGTGTTTTTTGTCAATTCAATTATGTTACATCATTGTTAAATTGTTCTCACTCCTTCAAAATGTTGCTAGCATTCACTGTTTATATCATTTTTTAAAATTGGCCAATAGAAAAATGACAAAGTATCCTGATGGCAGAGGACTTAACTTACAACAAAAACTTGGAACACATAACAGCATCATCCATTTTGCACGCAACATTTCTGCTTCAATGCTGAACATCAACATCAAATCGAATTCACTCTACTAATCCACGTGAATGATATACTGTATTGTGGGAGATATTAGGCATGCTATAAATGCAGCTGTGGAAATGCAACTGGTAATCAGCATGCTAGATAAAAGTAACCATGTATTGATGTTGACTGGTTATTAAATGTTCATCATGGTTTTTTTTAAAGAATAAACTGTCAATAGCTGATCAGCAACAAACATGTTGCTATCATGAAATGACTTTAGCAGGGGGTATTTCTAACACCACTAGACAGGATCAAGTATATTGTTCCCGACCTATCAATCCGCGCAGATCACTTTACACTCTTGTATCAATGCACAACATCAAAATATCTTTTCCCAATATCCCTTCGCTTGGAGGCCACAATAAAGAATTATTCCCACAAACGTTCCTTATGTAATAAAAGGAACACAATAAATATAACCAGTTAGTCTGGATTTACACTGATGTTTGTTGATGTTCTGTCTTGGGACAAAGTATCCCTCTGAATGAAAAAACTGCTCATCCCTCTCAATTCAATGACATGGGAAGGAAGGAATAATCACTCCATCAGAAATAGGTCAAAATCAGGAGCAAGACATGAACAGCTGTTACTTGAACTGACAAAAAATATTCTAGTAGGACACTGCTGCTGTGATTTTAGTGATGCCCAAAATACTCCATATAAAATGGTTTGATAGAAAAACCGTAAAATAGGCTACATTGAAGTTAAGTAGGGTGACTAAGACATACAGAGTCGGGGATAAAACCTGCCACATGGGTTCATGAAGACCACAACTGTTTTAAAGTATGCCATACAAAGGAGAGTGTCAATGTGCAATAATCTCAGACAGCGCAACCCTGTCCTGGTGCAAAAACATCCGATGCAAACGCAAGAGTTTGATGTTTCGTGAGGTCTAATAATTTAGATAATTATAATCTTAAATAGATGATTAAATCAGTTAAAACAAATTTAATGCATACACTAGATTTACTGGATTCTGTAATCACAAATACTGACATACGATTCACATAAAGCTGCAAACCTTCTGATCAGATAGCATGCAAAAGTTGTACTACTCTAATTTATGTCCAAAAATTACTCTTGTACAGCTGAACACTGCCAATAAAAACGTCACCAAGCAACTCAGGATGAGCTTTTGTAATAAACACTCGCTGGTAGACAGCACAATATTACAGAATTAAAAATATTTGATAGGAACAGGGTAATCATTAAATCACTAGGATCAGATGACATTGAACCACTCCGGCTTCATGTAGAGTTCATAATATTAGCAGGACGATTTGGTCAAAATACCTCCTGTATTTTATGTATATGCACACAAGAAAGAGATCACAAAAGAACTGTTGTTTATAACATCTTGAGCTCAAGCAAACACTGCTGCAAGATTGTAGTATAATACAGCACAGAACAGGTCCTTCGGCCCATCGAGTCTGCACTGACGCATGAAAAATACCCAACCTGACTACCTTGGGGCAGTACGGTAGCACAGATGCTTCACAGCTCTGGGTCCCAGGTTCGATTCCCGGCTTGGGTCACTGTCTGTGCGGAGTCTGCACGTTCTCCCAGTGTCTGCATGGGTTTCCTCCGGGTGCTCTGGTTCCATCCCAGTCCAAAGATGTGGTTAGGTGGAATGGCCATGTTAAGTTGCCCCTTAGTGTCCAAAAAGGTGGGGTGGGGTTACTGGAATAGGGGGAAATGTGGGCTTGGGTAGGGTGCTCTTTCCAAGGGCCAGTGCAGACTCGATGGGCCGAATGGCTTCCTTATGCACTGTAAATTCCATGATTCTAATCCTATTTGCCAGCACTTGGCCCAAGTCCTTGAATGTAATGACATGGCCAAGTGCTCATCCAGGTACATTTTAAACAATGTGAGGCAATCCACTTCTACCACACTCTCAGGCAGTGCATCCCAGACCGTCAACTCCCTCTGGGTAAAAAAGGTTTTCCTCAAATCCCCCCTAAACCTCCTGTCCCTCACCTTGAACATGTGTCCCCTCTAACTAACCCTTCAACTAAGGAGAACAGCTGCTCTTTATCCGCCCTGTCCATGCCCCTCAATTTGTAAACCTCAATCAGGTCTGTCTTCTCTGCTCCAGCAAAAGCAACCCAAGCCTATCCAACCTCTCTTCATAACTTAAATGTGCCATCCCAGGCAACATCCCGGTGAATCTCCTCTGGACCCCTTTCAATGCAATCACATCCTTCCTATATTGTGGCAACCAACAGCACTAGCAAACTCGCCAGCAAGGATGTTAGTTCCACTCTGGTTCAGATGTAGACCATCCCATTTGTACAGGTCCCACCTTCCCAGAAACATTCCAATGGTCCAGGAATCTAAAACCCTCCCTCCTGCACTAACTCTTAAGCCACGCATTCATCTGCGCTATTCTCCTACATTTGTACTTGCTAGCACATGGCACTAGGAGTAATCCAGATGTTAGAATCTTCCACATTTTCCTTCCAAGACCTTTGCGCTGTCAGAATGTGTGGCCAACATCAAGTCATAGACCGGTCAACACTTTTCTGTATCTAAATAATAATATAATAATCTTTATTGTCACAAGTAGGCTTATATTAACACTGCAATGAAGTTATTGTGAAAAGCCCCTAGTTGTCACAGTCCGGCGCCTGTTCGCGAGCACAGAGGTAGAATTCAGAATGCCCAAATTACCAAACAGCGCGTCTTTCGGGACTTGTGGGAGGAAACCGGAGCACCCGGAGAAACCCCACGCAGACACAGGGAGAACGTGCAGACTCCACACAGGCAGTGACCTAAGTCGGGAATCAAACCTGGGGCCCTGGAGCTGTGAAGCAACAGTGCTACCCACTGTGCCACCCATATCAGGAGGTGGGAAACCATCCTTTTCATTCCCATCCATAAACTCTCCTCCCTTGCCAGTGCCACCAACCCCATAAAAGTCAATTGCTAGGGTTTAACCAGGTTGTCCAAAAACATGAAATTCTGTACAAACCAGAATTACAATTCACATCTATTAGTCATCAAGATCACATTCTTCCAACTTTGCAATATTGCCTGCCTCCATCACTGCTGAGACTCTTGCCCATGCTTCTGCCCACTTTGATCCTTCCTAACTGCCCAAATCTTGTCCAACATCAAGTCCTGTTTATCTACTGACTGCCATTTCCAATCTTATTTCTATTAAGATTCTGTAAGTTTCTATTGAAACTTACAGGATACTGCGAGGCATGGATAGAATGAACATGGAGAGGATGTTTCCACTTGTAGGAAAAACTAGAACCAGAGGACACCATCTCAGACTAAAGGGACGATCCTTTAAAACTGAGATGAGGAGGAATTTCTTCAGTCAGAGGGTGGTGAATCTGTGGAACTCTTTACCGCAGAAGGCTGTGGAGGCCAAGTCATTGAGTGTGTCTTTAAGACAGAGATAGATAGGGTCTTGATTAATAAGGGGATCAGGGGTTATGGGGAGAAGGCAGGAGAATAGGGATGAGAAAACATCAGCCATGATGGAGTGGCGGAGCAGACTCGATGGGCCGAGTGGCCTAATTCTGCTATGTCTTATGGTCTTATTATTTGGCTAAACAAAATCAGGGCAATTATTTTTTCATACACAATATAGGAAGTTGTTGAAGGAAACTCAGATTAGATTATGGAAGCTTCATTTAAAAGTCTAGCAGAGTTGAATAAACATGCAGCTTGATTCCAGCAATCTCAGTTATTATTAAAGACAGGCCCAATGGATCTTGTAAATCGTACTGCTGTAATTTAGTAAGTCTTAACGCAGTGAATTCTACTATTGCTTCTCTCTTACAGCATCACTTTGTCCACAGTGAAATTTCTGTGGCTAAGGAGGAAAAAGGTTTGCTGCGACCCTTGTTGATTGAAAATACAAGGGTAGGGTATGAAACACATGTTATGTGAAGCAGAACTTGATGTCAGGTTAAGCTAGACATATCTCATCTACAGAGTCATAGCTCGTCAATTTCAGTCCTAAATTTTATGGAAAAAGATACTGTTTGATGCAGTCTACCAATGGTCCATAACAGCAGTCGTTCACCGTACACTGCAAGCAAATAAGAGATGAAAAAGTGCATTAAAAACGTAGTCAGATAATCCACTGGTAAATCAGATAACTATTATAGCAAATAGTATTCCGAGAACTGCAATTACAATTTACAGCACCTGAGTATGGTTCAAAAGACTGTCAAGGACTGTTCAATTTTAAAATGTAAATAATAGAACCTGCATGGCTTGCATGAACAACAAAGGAAGCTATTAAAAAGAAAAAGGCTTTTATACGCAAATAGTTTATTGGCTTTGCTGTGAACTATGATCTGTATGAAGGTTTACAGTGACAGTAATTAAATGAAGTATAAAGTCTTTTACTTTAGCTGTGAGAGTGTGAACCACTATTTAACACAAAATGTCACTGGAAAAGATAACTGTGATTAATACAGTACCTGATAGACTTGATTAGCTAGAACCCTGTCAGGAATCTGAGACGGGTCCCTTAACATGCCATTTATGACAGGTTTGCTCGCTAGATAGGGATAAAAAAAAACATTAATATATTGTGCTGTTCTATTTCAGATTACAGATAAAGTAGTGAATTTATCTTGCGTTACTCATCATATGAATAGGTTACAATGCCTTTTTTTGATCTCATTAAATCAATTTTATTTAACTAGTTTTGGTAGAACAAAAAGGTAAATGAACATTGTAATAATCCTGCAAGGATATATATTGGAAGGCATCAACCCCGACCAACACGAGCAAATCTAATGCAATTGAAATTACAAATCCGGAGAGTTATTTTCAAACTGGTATTGGTCATTGAATTAAATGTTTTTCTTTAAATAAAAGCTTCTTGTGGAAAGTAGGAAAGACATTCGAAAGGTCTACCGAGTTCTTGAGTATGAAATAGGCAATTTTCCCTTGCATTTGTTCTGCTACATTCTTTAAACAAACATTTAGTTCTAATCCAACTTTCAGGTAATCCGTGATTCTGGATTCAAGGTGAAAAGTATGAGAAATATGTTTTTGTACAGTAGCAAATACGCCTCAAGAACATAGAAACTTACTAATACCCTAGTATTATATCATTCAGGTTTGTACTTCAACTAAATCTAAACACATATGAATAAATCCTTGGATCAAATCAATTAAGTAGTCATGAATGGGTAAAGAATAACGCCATTGCTTGATTTAGGCAGAAGCAATTGCCACATAATAAACTTTTTTAGCCATTCAGTTGGAAATTAATAGGTGTAACATGAAAAGAATTTGTAGAAAACTATACAGAATGTTACTTTTAAAATACGTTATGTGCATGTTGTCTTATTAGATGAGAGAAGGGGCCGAATTGGTTTCCTCCTTGGAGATGGCACTAACCTTTGCAGGTGAAGTGCAATATAGTGTGGTCTCTACTATTACCCTGACAACACAAATCAGGTTCAACTTCAGATATACTTCCTTATTCTTCCACCATCTTTGACTCTTCCCTCAACCTATTTCATTTTTTTGGTGCCAGTTACAAGTCAAGGCAGCTTGCTTCAATGGAAGCTAGATTGAAACTGCCCGCTCTCATTTCAGTTGAAACCTTTAACAGATGTCAAACGAGACAGATTATGTCCAGATTTCAGAGATGAAAGGTCAGTATTGTCACATATAGTGCCATCACTCTCCAATTTTTTAAAACTTCCTTTGACTTCAAAAAAGACAAATGACTAAACCAGAGACATGCACGTCTTAAAGCTATAACCTAATACAGGGTTCGAATGAGATCAGAAACTTACACAGTGGTTTAAAACTGTTCCTGAAACTTTAACATTACACACGTGTGTGTGTGTATATATATATATATATGTATTATATATAAAATACGTGTGATATATATATATATATATATGTATGCCTTGATGTACGGCTCCATTCACAAAAGGGATACAAAATGTATTGTAAAGTCGATAGAGATGTCATATTTAATAATCAGAGTTTAAGAAAGTATTTGCATTTGTAGAGCATCGTACCTCATCTCTCAAAGTCCTTCACATTCAATAAATTACATTTTGAAATATAGTTTTGTTATATGGGGTACACATACTAGCTTATTTAGGCACAGTATGTTTTGGCAAACTGAAAATTAGAAGAACGGCCAGTGAATGAGTTTCCGGTGCTGTTGTTATCAGAGAGGACACTGGTCGAACTCTATTTTCAAATAATCCCTTCGGGCTCTTGGCTTCACTGGGACTGTACTTCAGTTTAGTGTCTCATTTAAAGGAGTATTTACTCAAGAGTAAACCTGATTTTTAAGTGGCACTTCCCCCACTGAGTCATTGAGGATGTAGGAGAGGTGGTGAAGAGAGGATTAAAAAGAAAATTACTGCAGGAAGAGTTTCAACATTAATTCTTGTATGAATGTAAATTTGAGTAAGAGCATGTTAAAACGCAAACTCTTCATGGTTTAAACTTTCAGATCTTTCAAATTCAAAGTACATTCACACATTTACAAAAAAAAAAATCTCTCTTGCGCTTTGCATAAAAGCCTTCAAGGTTTCCTCCAAAATAAGAGAAAAATGCCGTGGATGCTGGACATCTGAAATAAAGACAGAAAATGCTGGAAATACTCAACAGGTCTGGCAGCATCGGTGGAGAGAGAAACGGAGTTGACGGTTCAAATAAGTGACCCTTTTAGTTCTGCTCTCGACTCTGAAGGGATTTTTTTCTTCTTCCTTCTACCTCATTTTATCCTCGATGCTTTGTTTCCCTCCTTGCGTTTGATCAGATATCTACCAAAATCTGCTTTCACTGCCACATCACCTTGCTCAGCAACTATCTCTGGCTCCAACCTATTCCATATGGATTGTAACAGAAATTACACCCTTCATGTTTCAAACCATGATACAACTCTCAGATATTCAGCTTTTCGCGCCACATCGAGATTCACACTAAACACTATGCACTATAACAGTCACACCATAACATTTACCTTCTCTCTTCAGCAGCATCAACTCACTGCATTTTAAAGCTGCCCTGGTCTGCAGTTCCATTTCATGCTCCGCCTCATCCAGCACTTTGCCAAAAACCTTTGTTCCTTTCAGGTGTCAAGGATCATGAGCTTCAACAAGTCCTGGATACCCAAAATCTCTACCGGATCCATCTTCCTCTTCACTTTCCCCTTCCATCCCTTCTTCCAATCTCACCTTCTGCTGTTTTTTTTCCATGATCCCTTCTGACATTTCCCCCTGACCCAGAACAATCACTTCTTTGCAAATGCCTCTGCTTCACCCCTTTACACCCACAACTCAAATGAATTTGGAGCTCGGTACAACAGAAGTCTTCTTCAATTGCCTTTATGCCTACTTTTTTCCCCACACAGTGGATCCTTTCATCCTCTGCTCTGAATTTTCTTCCACCTGGACCTCCTGCTTCTGGCCTCTTACCCTCTCTAGATCTTTTCATTGTCAACTGTCTACATGACATTAGTTGTCTTAATTTCTCTGCTGTCTTCACTCATTCTAACTCATCTCTCAGTGAACTTACAGCACTCCTTTCTCTCAGCTCCAACCCCAACATTGTTATCAAATCTGCTCACAAGAAACAGTGGAGGATGAATGTCAATTCTCAGCACCTTCTCCTACCTCTCAGTGGATCATGGCCCCATCACTGAACAAGTCATCCCTTCCAAAACTGCTATAAGACCTCAATTTCCCTGGAGATTTTCCCCAGCTTGCTGCCTTCGACCTCAGCACCCAACACCTGCTTTTACCTCTTTTCTAAATTCACCTGCAAGAATTTCCTGTTAGACCCACCGTTTCAGTTTGTTCTTGCCCCCAAGGACTGAATTGTTCTATTGCAAATAAATCCTTATTGTCTCCTTTGCTCCCTTTCCACCTACATCAGTGACACCACAGGTGCCCTCCGTCACCTGAACAGTTTCCAGTTCCCTGGCCCGAACTGTCCCCTTTTCACCATAAACGGCAAATCTCCACACCTTCATTCCCCGCTAGGACAGTCAGACTCTGTTCTTTGCTTCGCTCTTGAACACAGGATCAACCAGTGGCTGGCTGAACTTGAAAATATCACATTTAATAACTTCTTATTTAACTCCATGAGGCCCCTCCAAATAAAAGGGATTCCTATGGGAACCCACAGGGCTCCTAAGCAATGATTACCACTTTGGAGGATATATATATATTTTTTAAATACTTGTATTTATCGAGCAATTTTTATTTTAAAAAAAAATAAAAAATTTAGCGTACCCAATTCATTTTTTCCAAATAAGGGGCAATTTAGCGTGGCCAATCCATCTAGCCTGCACGTCTTTGGGTTATGGGGGCTAAACCCACGCAAAAACGGTGAGAATGTGCAAACTTCACACGGACAGTGACCCAGAGCCGGGATCAAACCTGGGACCTTGGCACCGTGAGGCATCAGGGGTAACCCACTAGGCCACTGTGCTGCCCTATAGAGCACTTTTTATGACCGTTGGACGCCCAAAAGCACTTTACCACCAATTAAGTATTTTGAAGTACAGTCATTAGTGAAATGCAGCAGGCAATTTGTGCAAGCTCCCACAAACAGCAATGCAATAATGACCAATAATCTGTTTTTTGTCATGTTGATTGAGGGATAAATACTGGCCTGGACACCATGAATACACCTCTGCTCTTAAGAGTGCAATGGGATCTTTTATATCACCTAAGCAGATTGATTCAACATCTCATCCGAATGACAGCACTGCTTTATTTTTAAAGAAAATATTTTATTCACGCATTTATAATTTTAACATTTTACACAGAGATCTAACAAACAATAAGCCCACAATAACATAACCATCTGCCCCCAAGCCTAAACCCTAACTATCATGGTCCATGTAACCACTCCATCTCACGGTTCTCCCTTCATTAGTTTTCCTACCCTTATTCGTCACTTCCATGCCCCCCCCGCACCCCGCACCGCTGACGGTCAATTCTTCTTGAAGAAGTCGATGAACGGCTGCCACCTCTGAGCGAACCCCTTAAGGCGAACTTGATTTTTTCAAACTTAAGAAACCCTGCCATGTCGCTGAGCCAAACCCCTGACTTTGGAGGCTCCGATTCCCTCCAACTCAACAGAATCAGTCTCCAGGCCACCAGGGAGGCAAAGGCCAAAACGTCGGCCTCTCTCACCCCCCTGGGCTCCCAGATCTTCCGACACTACAAATATTGCCACCTCTGAACTCGGAGTTACCCTCCCTTCAAGGACCTCTGACATGACATTCGCAAATCCCTGTCAAAATCCCCTCAGCCATGAACGCACCAAGAACATATGCACATGGTTCTCAGGACCTCCCCTACAGCGCCCACACTGTCCACCTCCTCCTCAAAAAACCTGCTCATCCTGGCCACGGTCATATGAGCCCTGTGGACTGCCTTGAATTGGATCAGACTAAGCCTGGCACACAACAAGGATGCATTGACTCTCCTCAGGGCCTCCTCCCATAGCCCGACTTTCAAATCTCCTCCCAACTCTTCCTCTTCACCTCCCCTATTGGAACTCCTTCCCACTCCAGCAGTTCCTTACATATTTCCAAGACCTTCCCCTCCCCAACCTATTTTGACATCACCTTGTCCTGTAGCCCCCTTTAGTGGGAAAACGACAGCACTGCTGATAGAGTAGCGCTCTAGTACTGCAATGGAGTATCAGCCCTGATTTTCTAACCGAAGCCCTGAAGTGGGACTTGAACCTGTGACCTAGAGATGCAGAAGCAAGGGTATCGCCAGTGGAATCACAGATAACTCTGTAAAACTTTTGTGAGGGCCACAAAGAATCCAGCACGAGTTTGTAGAGTCAAAACAAAATAACTTTATTTATAATTTTATATATAGAGCAGCAGTAGTCCTTCACCACTGCTTTATTCCTCTAGCTGGTACCACACTGCCCAGCTCTATTTATGCAGGTGAAACTGCTAATGATTTCCCCGCCCCCTTCATTGGGGGAGCTCAAACTCCCTAAAATATATTATGGTATACCCAATAGTCTTCAGCCAATATTATTCAGACAGGTTATAACTGGAACATTACTTGCTCCAGTCCTACTCAGGTCCCTTCCCTCACCTCTTTACCCGGTACATTGATGACTAGATTGATGGTTTCCTGCTCTTCCCGGAATTGGAAGATTTAATACAATTTACTTCCAATTTTCACCCTGCCCTCACCTTCACATGGTCTAAGTCAGATAACTTTACAATTTCTTGGTCTCCATCTCTGGGCATGGGCTCTTGACTAATATTCACCAGAAGCCCAGTGACTCCCTGAGTTACTTTTTCTGTAGTTGCTCGCACCCTTCATGCAATGTCTTTATTCCATTCTCCTAAGTTTCCCATTTCCACTGCGTTTGTTCTGCAAACCTCCATATCAGATCTTGATAGGTCTTCCTTTTTCCTCATTCGATGATTCCTCCATACCATAATTGACAGGAACATTGACCATGCCTGGTCCA